>NC_135312.1:90320720-90620720 GCF_048772815.1 Callospermophilus lateralis | reverse complement strand
GCCAAGAATTCAATAGGTAGTTAATGAAGAATACATGAAGTTTTTTCCACTACTAATTAGAGAAATGTAAATGAAGAAAAATAAAATCATATAGATTTTTAGTCATTGGATCATTAAAAAATAGAACTGAGATATTAGATACTCTATAATGTTGGCAGGAGTGTAATTTAACAGTACCCAGCAAAATAAAAACAGACTATTTCTTAACATAGACATTCTATTTCCAGGAAATTAATCCTACATATATACATGCAAAGTACTTTTATATATGCAATAAGACACATGAACAAGATTGTTCCTAACAGTACCACCTGTATCAAAAAACTGAAAGATCTAAATGTTTACAAATGAAGGTTTGGTCAGAACAAATGCTTAATTTGGAGAAGGGAGTTGGATATTTAAGAATGTGGGGGATGAGGGAATCTTTTACATTTTATTCTATATGTTTTAATCTTTTATGAATGTTTTCATGGATTAATTGAACAAATAAAATTTTAATGAAGAAAATAATTAATGAAAATCATATTACATAATATTTTGGGAAGAGTGAATGAAGTCTGATACTATAAACTCAACTTTTGATTGCATTTTAGTATATTTCCAGGAACTTTTCCTAATATTTTATTTCCTTGATTGATTCATACACTTCCTTGAGGAAATGAAACATCTTTCAAGTAGAGTGGGGAGATTTTCTAAATGTCGATTAGAGATATAAAAATTAATTATCTTTAAAAAATGATGTATTAAAAATATTCACCTTATCTTTGGACCATTTTGTCCCTGCAAGGAAAGATGACACTAGTGTGCATAATCCTCCAGATCCATGTAAACCAATACGTTGACTGCCTAAGACAGCAGAAATACACATACTCAAAATAAGGAATGCCCTCTTCAATGAAAGTTTTTCCTAGAAATAGATATTTAAAATTTGTTTTATATTAAATACATAAGATTTGGCATTATCTATCATTTATTTTTGACCCTTTGCTATCAAGTCTCTAAATGCTGTATTAAGTAGTATCTAAAATGTTGATTTTCTTCCTCACTAAATATTTCAGCACACTTGTTACCAAGTAACAAAATTTGCAAACTTTAAACTTTCATCTTCTGATACATCTCTGAGAGTGACATCAGTAAAATTGTTATAATATTTCAACTGAAAGCAAAGAAAGGATAACCCCATATAGTCTTCAGTTCCATATATTCAATGAATTCTTAAAAATATATATATTTTAATATCTCTTCAGTCAAAGTAACAGCTACAGGTAGGTCAGGATGGGAATTACAGAAATAAGAGTAATGGCACATCCTTTAGGGAAGGAAAGGCTTGTGTTTAACAGTGTTGCCTTTGTCAAAGGACAGCAAGAGCAAATTTAAGTCAGAAAATAAAGCAGAGGTAAGTGGGAACCTATCTTCTCCCAATGTGTTTAAAGGAAAATTTAGGGAAAAGTATTAGGAAAAACTGACAAATATCAATAGGCAATTTGTGGGAAAGGGGTGAAACAGAATGAAGAGGGATACTTTCAGGTAGGTACACTTTTCTGTAACTCTTTATTCATCAGAGACATCAATCAAGGCCATTGACCTGTATCAGTCACTACTGTGTTCAATTTTAAGAACTGAATAGGGGCGATGAAGATTACTTTGGGAGAAGAGAGTTAAGTATGAAATTTAATATTTCAAAGCTCTTCCCAAAGTTCAAATTGTGGAAAGAAATGTCTAACACCAGATGATATGGTTTGGATGTTGAATGCCTCCCAAAAGCCCACGTGTTAAAGACTTGCTCACCAATGTGGGGCTATTGGGAGATGGTAGGGGACCTTGTGGGAGTCTTCAGACCATTAGGGAGTATGCTCACAAACGGGACTGTTGGACCCCTTTTCCCTTCCTATCGTTCTTTTGCTCCCTGGATCATGATGTAAATGGTTTTGCTCTGCCATGTGTGAGCCATGATATACTGCCATGCTACACATCCAAATTCATGGGTCCAATTGATTGGACATCTCAAAAACTGTTAGCCAAAATAAACCTTTTCTTCTATAATTTAATTATCTCAGGTTCATAATAGTGATAGAAAGCTAATTATTACTCTGTAATGTTACACAACAGGTTAACTTTTTTATTTACCTGATCAGCACTTGGAAAATATCGAATAAAACATCCCAAAACAGTTCCTACCAGCACACCAATAAGTACGTCCCGCAAAGATGACAGAATATTATCAATTACACCACCTGTAAGGGCACACAATAAGGGAAACTTTTCAGAGAGAAATATTTTCACACACACTATACATCAGAAAATCAAAGCTACATGATTTGAAAAAAGGTAACATTTTACAGAAAAAATACACAAAATTGGACCTTTAATAGTGATATATGTGAAAACCTATTTAGATCTACTTGAAATTAAATGTGTACTTTCAAACAATTTAACAAGTACACACATCTCAGAACTTTGCATTGTAAACAAAGAAGTAATAAGTTAGCCACCCTAAACTACAAGATCAGGTAAGCTAAAGAACAGAAAGAGACTAACAATGAAGTATTTATAGCAATTACTTAGCAAATGGCTTTTCTGATGTGATGTGCTATTATGCAAAATAAATAAATAATTTAAAAAGAACAGCAACAATGTAAAATAATTTTATTCCTGGGTCAATCCTAGAAATAGCTATGGTTGATTGAGTTTACAATATATTTTATGTCCATGGATATAATATTTCCATATTTGTAGTTCTTAGCAATAAAATATAATAAACAAACAAAAACATCTTATCCTCAGTTAGAAAAACAGTTCAGTTCTCCTCTGGGTATTGAACTAGCCAAAGTATGTAAGTATTTATTTTAGAAATTTTTTTCCATTAAAAGTAATAGAAACAGAGTAATGCCAGCAAGATGGTAGGGAAGCCCCAACCATTGATGTCCCACAAAGACAATGACTGAATAATGGTCCAATAAGTTACAATATATGGTCCAAACTCCTTTAAGGAACTCCATAAGAAAATTAAGAAATTGTAGTAACTTAGGCAAGTGCAATGCCAAGAACAGTGGCATGGAAATAGTAAGAACAGATACTACATGATACCTATGATGGTCCTTACCCAAACATGTACAGGGTGGCAAGTCTGGGAGAAAATACTCAACTTGCCACTTCTCTACTGAAAGGGAAAGAGAATGTTAGAACTTTAGGAGGTTGCCTGAGGTACTTGTCTATCTTATTTGGCTCCAAACCTGCATATTTTGAACATACCTGAGTGCTGCTGAGAACAAAGGAGAGGTCAGAGCCACAGAAAACAGAGGGAGCAAAAGCTCCAGAAAAAGAAATGGAAAACCTCTCTAAATGGAATATTACTTGCATACACCAAAGAGGATGCATCCCAGAAAAAGTTTAAGAAGCCCTCAGAATTGGTAGCCAGGCTAATTAGTGAAGGTCTTTTGTATGAAGTCATTCAATCAAGACTGGGAATGGTGGAATGTTAAATCCCTGCCCCCCCCCCCCAAAAAAAAACAGCAAGGCATACAAAGAAACATTAACCAAACTAAAGGAGCAAACTAAATCTCCAGATCTTAAAGAAATAAAGATCTGTAAATTATTTGAAAAAAAAAATGCAAAAAAAAAAACTATCTTAAAGATATTCTATGAGAACATTGATAGCCAACTAAATAAGTCAGGAAATGATGCATTAAAAAATGAGAAAAACAACAAAGAGAAACTTAAAAAAGAACCATATAAAAATTCCAGGACTAGCAAATATAATAACTAAATGGAAAAATTCACTAGAGGTGTTCAATGGTAGATTATATCAAGCAGAAGAAAGGTTCAGTGGAATGGAAGATAGTTTATTTGAAATTATTATTATTTAAATTTTTTTTAGTTGTAGATGGACACAATACCTTTATTTTATTTATTTTTATATGGTGCTGGGGATAGAAACCAGTGCCTCACGCATGCTAGGCAAGCGATCTACCACTGAGCCACAACCTCATTTGAAATTATTGAGTCAGAAGAGAAAAAAAAAGTAAAGAACAACAAAGAGAGAATAAGGACTTACAGAATGCCATTAATAAGATCCGAGTATTCATTGTGGATGTTTCAGAAGGGGGAAAGAGTGAGAAAGGGGTAGAGAGCAAATTAAAGGAATAATGGCCCTAAGTTTTCCAAATTTGAGGGGAAATGGTCATATACAAATTTAAGAAACTCAAAGAACTTCAAGTGGGATAAACTCAGAGACCTAAAATGAAGCACTGTAATCAAAATGTAAAAGACAAAGAGGGAAATTTGAAAGCAGCAAGAGAAAAGTAACTTGTCATATGCAAGGAATGTTCTATAAGATATTAGTAGAATTCTCTGTAGAAGCCCTGCAAGTCAGAAAATGGTGGGATAGTATATTCAAAGTGCCAAAAGTAAAAAAATCTGCCAACCAAGAATAGTATATTCTGCAAATCTGTCTTTCAAAAATGAAAAGGAGGTTCTCTGCTTCTCCTCATTTGTCAGACAGCTGAATCTTCTCATCTTGTGCAGTGCTAGCTGCGTCCCTGAGACGTGATGATGAAGGTCAGAGTGAATGGATTTGCTTTCAACTCTAGCAAAGTGATATTGTTGCCATCAATGACCTCTTTATTGACCTCAACTACACGGTCTACATGTTCCAGTATGATTTCACTCATGGTAAATTCAATGGCGCAATCAAGGCTGAGAACGGGAAGCTTGTCATCAATGGAAAATCCATCTCTATCTTTCAGGAATGAGATCTTGCCAATATCAAATGGGGTGATGCTAGTACTGAATATCTTGTGAAGTCCATTGATGTCTTCACTACCATGGAGAAAGCCAGGGCTCATTTAAGGGTGGTGCTCCATCTCTGTCCCTTCTGCTGATGCCCCCATGTTTATGATGGATGTGAACCATGAGAAGTATGACCACTACCTTAAGATTGTCAGCAATGCCTCCTGTACCATCAACTGCTTAGCCTCCCTGGCCAAGGTCATCCACGACAACTCTGGCATTGTGGAAGGACTCAAGACCACAGTTCATACATCACTGCTACGCAGAAGACCACAGATAGCCCCTCTGGGAAACTGTGGCATGATGGTCTTGGGGCTTCCCAGAATATCATACCTGCATCCACTGGTGCTGCCAAGGCTGTGGCCCTGAAGTGAGTGGGTAGCTCACTGGCATGGCTTTCCATGTGCCCACCCCCAAAATGTCAGCTATGTATTTGATCTATCACCTTGGGAAAGCTACCAAATACAATGACATCAAGAAGGTGGTGAAGCATGCATTACAGGGCCACCTCAGGGCATCCTGGGCTATACTGGGGACCAGGTCGTCTCCTGAGACTTTAACAGTGATACCCACTCTTTCACCTTCAATGCTGGGCTGGCATTGCCTTCAATGACCACTTTGTCAAGCTCATTTCCTGGATTGACAGTGAATTTGGCTCCAGAAACAGGGTTATGGACCTTATGATCCATATGGTCTCCAAGGAGTAAGAGCCCCTGGACATCTGCCCCAGCAAGAAAACAGGAAGAGAGAGAGGTCCTCAGCTGCTGGAGAATCCCTGCCCCTAACTCAGTCCCTTCTCCTCTCAATTTCCATCTCAGATCCCCTGAAGAAGGAGGCTTAGGGAGCCCTACTGTCACATACTATCAATAAAGTTCACTGCACCCAGCCAAACAACAACAACAAAACAAAGCAAAACAAAAAACCCCAAAGAATTCCCCAGATAAATAAAAACAGAAAGTTCATCACTAATAGAGCTGCTTTACAGGAAATGGTAAGGGAGTCCTTCTAGTGGAAATAAAATAATATTAGACAACAATACCCAAGCTTACAAAATATAAACTCTTATATTAAAGGTAAATATATAAATAAATATAAAATTCTAATACTATCATGGTGGCAAGTAAAGAACTTTTAATTCAGTTATAGAATTTAAAAGATAAAATGAAAAAATAAATTTTAAACTATGTGAATGACCTTACAATGTAAAAAGATATAATAGGTTAATCAATAACATAAAATGCAGGGAAATAAATGTAGACTTTTTACATATTATTGAAATTATACTGGTATCAGTTTAAAATAGATTGTTATAATTGTAAGTTGTTCTCTATAATTATAAAATAACCACAAATAAAGTACCTATGGAAGATACACAAATGAAAGAAGAAAATCAGAACATGTCATTACAAAAACAAAACATAACAATGAAACACAAAGTAAGGAAGCAAGAGAGGAAAAGAGGGATGAAATAGGCACAAGAAAGAGAAAACAATTAATAAAATGGCAAAGGTATGTCTTTCTCCGGTATTAATCACTTTGGATGCTAATGAATTAATTCTACAATCAAAAGATATAATTGACTGAATAGATTAAAAAGTCAAGATTAAAATATATGATCTCTACAACAAACTCACTTTAGATCTAGGGAAACACAGAAGCTTAAAGGGAAAAAAAGATATTCCAAATAAAATGGTAACCAAAAAAGGACAGAGGTGTTCATACTTATAATAAACAAGATAAGCCTTAAGTCACATGCTGCTATAAGAGAAAAGGACTTTATATAATGATTAGAAGGCCAATTCATGGGGAATATAACAATTATAAATATAAATGCACCTAGAAGCAGAGCATCCAAATATATGAAGCTAACTTTGAGAGAACTGAAGAAAGAACTAGCCATGCCAGAATTGTAGGAAATTTTAATGATCTACTTTCAATAATAGCCAGAACAACTACAGTGTCATGGTTTGGATTTGAGGTGTCCCTTAAAAGCTCCTGTTTCTGCAGGAATATTCAGAGGTAAAGCCACTGTGATTGTTAAGAGCTGCAATCTAATCAGTCTATTCAGGTTTGAATGTGACAGGGTGGTAACGCTAGGCAGGTAGGGAATGCCTAGAGGAGGTGAGTCTCTGAGGGTGTACCCTGGAAGCACATACCTTCCCTGGCCCTGATATAATGGAGATTAGGGCCTACATTTTCTTCTATAAGATGCAGGGTCTCTGATTTTATTCCTAAGTCCTTGATCCATGTTGAGTTGAGTTTTGTGCATTGTGAGAGACAGGGGTTTAATTTCATTTTGTTGTACATTGATTTACAGTTTTCCCAGCACCATCTATTGAAGAGGCTATCTTTTCTCCAATGCATGTTCTTGGCACTTTTGTCTAATATAAGATAATTGTAGTTTTGTGGGTTAGTCTCTGTGTCTTCTATTCTGTACCATTGGTCTACCAGTCTGTTTTGGTGCCAATACCATGCTGTTTTTGTTACTATTGCTCTGTAGTATAGTTTAAGGTTTGGTATAGTGATGCCACCTGCTTCACTCTTCCTGCTAAGGATTGCTTTAGCTATTCTGGGTCTCTTATTTTTCCAGATGAATTTCATGATTGCTTTTTCTATTTCTATGAGGAATGCCATTGGAATTTTGATTGGAATCTAAGTCTGTATATTGCTTTTGGAAGTATTGTCATTTTGATAATATTACTTCTGCCTCTCCAAGAGCAAGGTAGATCTTTCCATTTTATAAGGTCTTCTTTGACTTCTTTCTTTAGGGTTCTGTAATTTTTATTATATAGATCTTTTACCTCTTTCGTTGATTCCTCAAGTATTTTTTATTTTTTGAGGCTATTGTAAATGGGGTAGTTTTCCTCATTGCCATTTCTGAGAATTTATCACTGATATTCAGAAATGTTTTTGACTTATGGGTGTTGATTTTATATCCTGCTACTTTGCTGAATTCATTTACTAGTTCTAGAAGTTTTCTGGTGAAACTTTTTGGGTCTTCTAGGTATAGAATCATATCATCAGCAAATAGTGCCAATTTTTCTTCTTTTCTATGTGTAGCCCTTTAATTTCTTTCATCTGTCTGATTGCTCTGGCTAGTGTTTCAAGAACTATGTTATGTAGAAGTGGTGAAAGAGGGCCTCCATGTCTTGTTCCAGTTTTTAGAGGAAATGCCTTCATTTTTTCTCCATTTAGAATGATGTTGACCTGGGGCTTAGCATAGATAGCCTTTATGATGTTGAGATATGTTCCTGTTATCCCTAATTTTTTAAATATTTTGAACATAAAGAGGTGTTGTATTTTGTCAAATGCTTTTTCTGCATCTATTGAGATGATCATATGATTCTTCAAGTCTATTGATGTAATGAATTTACATTTATTGATTTCCATATGTTAAACCAACCTTGCACCCCTGAGATGAATCCCATTTGATCGTGGTGCATGATATTATTGTTATGTTTTTGTATTCAATTTGCCAGAATTTTATTGAGAATTTTTGCATCTATGTTTATTAGAGATATGAAGTTTTCATTTTTTGATGTGTCTTTGCCTGGTTTTGGAATAAGGGTGTTATTGGCCTCATAGAATAAGTTTGGAAGTGCTGCCTCTTTTTCTATTTCCTGAAATATGTTGGAGAGTATTGGTATTAGTTCTTCTTTAAAGGTCTTGTAGAACTTGGCTGTGTATCCATCCAGTCCTAGGCTTTTCTTGGTTGGTAGACTTTTGATGGCACCTGCTATTTCGTCACTTGAAATTTATCTGTTTAAATTGTGTATATCATCCTGATTAAATTTGGGCAAATTATTTGACTCGAGAAATTTGTTTATGCCTTCTATATTTTCTATTTTATTGGAGTATAAATTTTCAAAGTAATTTCTAATTATCTTCTGTATTTCTGTAGTGTCCGTTGGGATATTTCCTTTTTCATCATGTATGTTAGTAATTTGAGTTTTCTCTCTCCTTCTCTTCATTAGCAAGGCTAAAGGGTCTGTCAATTTTATTTATTTTTTTAAAGAACCAATTTTTTGTTCTGTCAATTTTTTCAATTGTTTCAATTTCATTCAGCTCTGATTTTAAAATTATTTCCTTTCTTCTGCAGCTTTTGGTGTAGATTTTTTTTTTTAGGGCTTTGAGATGTAATGCTAAGTCATCTATTTGTTGACGTTTTCCTTCTTGTAAGGAATGAACTCCATGCAATGAACTTTCCTCTTAGAACTGCTTTCATAGTGTCCCAGAGATTGATATGTTGTATCTGTGTTCTCATTCACCTCTAAGAATTTTTCAATCTTCTCTTTGATATCTTCTGCAACCCTTTGTTCATTCAGTACAGTAGCATATTATTTAGTCTCCAGGTGTTGGAGTGGATTTTATTTCTTATTTTATCATTGATTTCTAATTTCACTCCATTATGATCTGATAGAATGCAGGGTAGTATCTCTACTTTTTTATATTTGCTAGGAGTTGCTTTGTGGCATAGTGTATGGTGTATTTTAGAGAAGGATCCATGTGCTGCTGAGAAGAAAGTATAGTCTCTCATGAAGGTTGAAATATTCTATATATTTCAGTTAAGTCTAAGTTATTGATTGTATCATTGAGTTCTACAGTTTCTTTGTTCAGCTTTTGTTTGGAAGATCTATCTAGTATTGAAAGAGGTGTGTTAAAGTCAGCTGAAATTATTGTGTTGTAGTCTAGTTGACTCTTGAATTTGAAAAGAGTTTTTTTTTATTAATTTTTATTGTTGGTTGTTCAAAACATTACATAGTTCTTGATATATCATATTTCACACTTTGATTCAAGTGGGATATGAACTCCCATTTTTACCCCATATACAGATTGCAGAATCACATCAGTTACACATCCATTGATTTACATATTGCCATACTAGTGTCTGTTGTATTCTGCTGCCTTTCCTATCCTCTACTATCTCCCCTCCCCCCTCCCCTCCCCTCTTCTCTCTCTACCCCCTCTACTGTAATTCATTTCTCCCCCTTATATTTTTTCCCCTTTCCCCTCACTTCCTCTTGTATGTAATATTGTATACCCCTGAGGGTCTCCTTCCATTTCCATGCAATTTCTCTTCTCTCTCCCTTTCCCTCCCACCTCTCATCCCTGTTTAATGTTAATCTTCTTCTCATGCTCTTTGTCCCTACTCTGTTCTTAGTTACTCTCCTTATATCTAAGAAGACATTTGGCATTTGTTTTTAAGGGATTAGCTAGCTTCACTTAGCATAATCTGCTCTAATGCCATCCATTTCCCTGCAAATTCTATGATTTTGTCATTTTTTAATGCAGAGTAATACTCCATTGTGTATAAATGCCACATTTTTTTTATCCATTCGTCTATTGAAGGGCATCTAGGTTGGTTCCACAGTCTTGCTATTGCGAATTGTGCTGCTATGAACATCAATGTAGCAGTGTCCCTGTAGTATGCTCTTTTTAGGTCTTTAGGGAATAGACCGAGACGGGGAATAGCTGGGTCAAATGGTGGTTCCATTCCCAGCTTTCCAAGAAATCTCCATACTGCTTTCCAGATTGGCTGCACCAATTTGCAGTCCCACCAGCAATGTACAAGTGAACCCTTTTCCCCACATCCTCGCCAGCACTTGTTGTTGTTTCACTTCCTAATGGCTGCCAATCTTACTGGAGTGAGATGGTATCTTAGGGTGGTTTTGATTTGCATTTCTCTGACTGCTAGAGATGGTGAGCATTTTTTTCATGTACTTGTTGATTGATTGTATGTCCTCCTCTGAGAAATGTCTGTTCAGGTCCTTGGCCCATTTGTTGATTGGGTTATTTGTTATCTTATTGTCTAATTTTTTGAGTTCTTTGTATATTCTGGATATTAGGGCTCTGGTCTGAAGTGTGAGGAGTAAAGATTTGTTCCCAGGATGTAGGCTCCCTATTTACCTCTCTTATTGTTTCTTTTGCTGAGAAAAAAAACTTTTTAGTTTGAGTAAGTCCCATTTGTTGATTCTAGTTATTAACTCTTGTGCTATGGGTGTCCTATTGAGGAATTTGGAGCCCGACCCCACAGTATGTAGATCGTAGCCAACTTTTTCTTCTATCAGACGTCGTGTCTATGATTTGATATCAAGTTCCTTGATCCACTTTGAGTTAACTTTTGTGCATGGCGAGAGAAAGGGATTCAGTTTCATTTTGTTGCATATGGATTTCCAGTTTTCCCAGCACCATTTGTTGAAGATGCTATCCTTCCTCCATTGCATGCTTTTAGCCCCTTTATCAAATATAAGATAGTTGTAATTTTGTGGAATGGTTTCTGTGTCCTCTATTCTGTACCATTGGTCCACCCGCCTATTTTGGTACCAGTACCATGCTGTTTTTGTTACTATTGCTCTGTAGTATAGTTTGAAGTCTGGTATCGCTATACCGCCTGATTCACACTTCCTGCTTAGCATTGTTTTTGCTATTCTGGGTCTTTTATTTTTCCATATGAATTTCATGATTGCTTTCTCTATTTGTACAAGAAATGCTGTTGGGATTTTGATTGGCATTGCATTAAACCTATAGAGAACTTTTGGTAATATCGCCATTTTGATCATGTTAGTTCTACCTATCCATGAACAGGGTCTATTTTTCCATCTTCTAAGAAATTCTTCTATTTCTCTCTTTAGGGTTCTGTAGTTTTCATTGTATAAGTCTTTCACCTCTTTTGTTAGGTTGATTCCCAAGTATTTTATTTTTTTTGAGGATATTGTGAATGGAGTGGTTGTCCTCATTTACATTTCAGAGGATTTGTCGCTGATATACAGGAATGCCTTTGATTTATGCGTGTTGATTTTATATCCTGCCACTTTGCTGAATTCATTTATTAGCTCTAGTAGTTTCTTTGTAGACCCTTTTGGGTCTGCTAGGTATAGAATCATGTCGTCTGCAAATAGTGATAATTTGAGTTCTTCTTTTCCTATTTTTATGCCTTTAATTTCTTTCGTCTGTCTTATTGCTCTGGCCAGTGATTCGAGAACTATGTTGAACAGAAGTGGTGAGAGAGGGCATCCCTGTCTTGTTCCAGATTTTAGAGGGAATGCCTTCAGTTTTTCTCCATTCAGAAGATGCTAGCCTGAGGCTTAGCATAGATTGCTTTTACAATATTGAGGTATGTTCCTGTTATCCTTAGTTTTTCTAGAGTTTTGAACATAAAGGGATGCTGTACTTTGTCAAATGCTTTTTCTGCATCTATCGAGATGATCATATGGTTCTTGTTTTTAAGCCTATTGATGTGGTGAATAACATTTATTGATTTCCGTATATTGAACCAGCCTTGCATCCCAGGGATAAATCCTACCTGATCATGGTGCACAATTTTTTTGATATGTTTTTGTATCCGATTCGCCAGAATTTTATTGAGGATTTTTGCATCTAGGTTCATTAGAGATATTGGTCTGTAGTTTTCTTTCTTTGAAGTGTCTTTGTCTGGTTTAGGAATCAGGGTGATGTTGGCCTCGTAGAATGAATTTGGAAGTTCTCCCTCTTTTTCTATTTCCTGAAATAGCTTGAAAAGTATTGGTATTAGTTCCTCTTTAAAGGTTTTGTAAAACTCTGCTGTATACCCATCCGGTCCTGGGCTTTTCTTAGTTGGTAGTCTTTTGATGGTTTCTTCTATTTCCTCAATTGATATTGGTCTGTTTAGGTTGTCAATATCCTCCTGACTCAATCTGGGCAGATCATATGACTTAAGAAATTTATCGATGCCTTCACTATCTTCTATTTTTTTGGAGTATAAGGATTCAAAATAATTTCTGATAATCTTCTGTATTTCTGAAGTGTCTGTTGTGATAGTGCCTTTTTCATCCCGTATGCTAGTAATTTGAGTTCTCTCTCTTCTTCTCTTCATTAGCGTGGCTAAGGGTCTGTCGATTTTATTTATTTTTTCAAAGAACCAACTTTTAGTTTTGTCAATTTTTTCAATTGTTTCTTTTGTTTCGATTTCATTAATTTCAGCTCTGATTTTAATTATTTCTTGCCTTCTACTTCTTTTGCTGTTGTTTTGCTCTTCTTTTTCTAGGATTTTGAGATGAAGTATTAGATCATTTATTTGTTGGTTTTTTCTTTTTTTAAGGAATGAACTCCAAGCAATGAATTTTCCTCTTAGAACTGCCTTCAATGTGTCCCATAGATTCCGATATGTTGTGTCTGTGTTTTCATTTATCTCTAAGAATTTTTAAATTTCCTCCTTGATGTCTTCTATAACCCATCGATCATTCAGTAACCTACTGTTCATTCTCCAAGTGATGCATGATTTTTCCTTACTTCTTTTATCGTTGATTTTCAATTTCATTCCATTATGATCAGATAAGATGCATGGTATTATCTCTACTCCTTTATATTGTCTAAGAGTTGCCCTGTGACATAATATATGATCTATTTTTGAGAAGGATCCATGTGCTGCTGAGAAAAAAGTGTAATTGCTTGATGTTGGGTGGTATATTCTATATATGTCAATTAAGTCTAGGTTATTAATTATGTTATTGAGTTCTATAGTTTCCTTATTCAACTTTTGTTTGGAAGATCTGTCCAGTGGTGAGAGAGGTGTGTTAAAGTCTCCCATGATTATTGTATGGTGGTGTATTAGACTCTTGAACTTGAGAAGAGTTTGTTTGATGAACATAGCTGCACCATTGTTTGGGGCATATATATTTATGATTGTTATGTCTTGTTGGTGTATGGTTCCCTTGAGCAGTATGTAGTGTCCCTCATTATCCCCTTTGATTAACTTTGGCTTGAAATCTATTTTATTTGATATGAGTATGGACACTCCTGCTTGTTTCCGAAGTCCATATGAGTGATATGATTTTTCCCAACCTTTCACCTTCAGTCTATGTATGTCTTTTCCTATCAAATGTGTCTCCTGTAGGCAGCATATTGTTGGGTCTTGTTTTGTGATCCATCTACTAGCCTGTGTCTCTTAATTGGTGAGTTTAAGCCATTAACATTTAGGGTTATTATTGAGATATGGGTTGTTCTTCCAGCCATATTTGTTTATTTATGATACTAAACATGATTTGTTTTCCTCTTTGATTATTCCCCCCCCCTTTACTGTACTACCTCCCGCTGTTGGTTTTCATTGATATTTTCCATTTTCTCTTCCTGTAATATTTTGCCAAGGATGTTTTGAAGAGATGGTTTTCTAGCTGCAAATTCTTTTAACTTTTGTTTATCGTGGAAGGTTTTAATTTCATCTTCCATCCTGAAGCCTGGATACACAATTCTTGGTTGGAACCCATTTTTTTTTCAGTGTTTGAAATATGTTATTCCAGGATCTTCTAGCTTTCAGAGTCTGTGTTGAAAGATCAGCTGTTATCGTGATTGGTTTACCCCTAAATGTAATCTGCTTCCTTTCTCTTGTAGCTTTTAAAATTCTCTCCTTATTCTGTATGTTGGGCATCTTCATTATAATGTGTCTAGGTGTGGATCTCTTATGATTTTGCACATTCGGCGTCCTGTAGGCTTCTAGGATTTGGGATTCTGTCTCATTCTTCAAGTCTGGGAAGTTTTCTCTTATTATTTCATTGAATAGATTGCTCATTCCTTTGGTTTGGACCTGTATACCTTCCTGTATCCCAATGACTCTTAAGTTTGGTCTCTTTATGTTATCCCATATTTCTTGGATGTTCTGCTCATGGTTTCTTAACAGTCTTGCTGAGCTGTCTATGTTCTTCTCAAGTTGAAATACTTTGTCTTCATTGTCTGATGTTCAATCTTCTAAGTGTTCTACTCTGCTGGTAGTATTCTTAATTGAGTTTTTAAGTTGGTTTATTGCTTCCTGCATTTCTAGGATTTCTGTTTGTTTGTTTTTTATAACCTCTATCTCCCTGTATAATTGATCTTTTGCTTCTTGGATTTGTTTATGTAATTCATTGTCGAAGTGGTCGAAGTGGTCTTTCATTGTCTGATTTTGCTGTCTAATGTCTTCCTTGAGACTCCAGATGTGAAGCATATATATCCTGAATTCTTTATCTGACATTCCATGTCAGATATTACCTCTTCTAAAGTTGAGTTGAACTGCATTGCTTGTGGTCCTTTCTTTCCTTGTCTTTTCATAGTGTTCGCGTTTCTTTCTGCTTGGTGAAACTGTTGTGTTATTGATTTTTCCCCCTATATATTTATATTGCTCTTGTATAGTTGCAAAGTCTCCCTCGCAGGCTTTGGCGGTGGTTCTGCCCCTCCTCCAATTGGGGCAATGTGCCTACCATGCCGGCAGGCCGCTGGGCCTGTTCTTTCGGTGGTCCCAGGTCCGCCTACCTTGCAGGCGCGGGCGGCGGCTCTGACCCTCTGAGGCGGCTGGGCCTGTTCTGCCGGTGGGTCGCAGGTTCGCCTACCTTGCAGGCGCGGGCAGCAGCTCTGCCCCTCCGCAGGCCACTAGGCCTGTTCTGTCTGTCGGTTGCAGGTCTGTCTACCTAGCAGGCGCTGGTGGCAGCTCTGCCCCTCCCCCAACCGGGGCGATGGCGGGTCACTGGGCCTGTTCTGCCGGTGGGTCGCATGTCCGCCTGCCTTGCAGGCGCAGGGGGCAGCTCTGCCCCTCCGCGTGTTGCTGGGCCCGACCTGCCGGTGGGTCTCAAGTTCGCCTACCTTGCAGGCGCGTGGGGCGTCTCTGCCCCTCCGCGGGTTCCTGGGCCTGTTCTGTCGGTGGGTCGCAGGTCTGCCTACCTTGCAGGCGTGGGGGGTGGCTCTGCCACTCCACGGGTTTCTGGGCCTGTTCTACTGGTGGGTCTCAGGTCCGCCTAACTTGCAGGCGCTCTGCGGCTCTGCCCCTCCCCCAACTGGGGCAATGTGTCTGGCGGGCCGCTGGGCCTGTTCTGTCGGTGGTCACGGTTCCCCCTACCTTGCAGGCACGTGGGGCCGCTGTGCCCGTCCGCGGGTTGCTGGGCCTGACCTGCCGGTGGGTTGCAGGTCTGCCTACCTTGCAGGCGCAGGGGGTGGCTCTAAAAGAGTTTGTTTGATGAACGTAGATACTCCATTGTTTGGGGCATATATATTTATAATTGTTAAGTCTTGTTGGTGTAAGGTTGCCTTGAGCAGTGTGTAGTTTCCTTCTTTATCATTTTTGATTGACTTTAGTTTGAAGTCTACTTTATTTGATATGAGAATGGAAACCCCTGCTTGCTTCCACAGTCCATGTGAGTGGTATGATTTTTCCCAACCCTTCACCTTCAGTCTGTGGATGTCTTTTTCTATGAGATGAGTCTCTTGGAGGCAGGATATTGTTGTTGTTGTTTTTGTTTTTAATCCAATCTGCTAGTGTATGTTTTTTGATTGGTGAGTTTAAGCCATTAACATTCAGGGTTATTATTGAGACATGATTTGTATTCCCAGCCATTTTATTTTTGGTATTTATTGTAACTTGGTTTCTCCTCTGATTAGATTTTCCTTTAGTGTAATCCCTTCCTCTGCTGATTTGCATCATTATTTTTCACTTCCTCTTCTTGGAATATTTTGCTGAGGATGTTCTGTAGTGTAGGCTTCCTAGTTGTAAATTCTTTTTTAAAAATTTATTTTTTAATTGTAGGTGGACACAATACCTTTATTTTATTTGTATGTGGTGCTGAGGATTGAACCCAGTGCCTCACACATGCTAGGCAAGCGTGCTTCCTCTGAGCCACAACCCCAGGCCTAGTTGTAAATTCTTTTAACTATTTTTTAAAAAATTTACCATGGAAGGTTTTTATTTCATCATCAAATCTAAAACTTAGTTTTGCTGGATATAAGATTCTTTGTTGGGATCCATTTTCTTTCAGAGCTTGGTATATGTTGTTCCATGATCTTCTGGCTTTGAGGGTCTGGGTTGAAAAATCTGCTGAGATATAAATTGGTCTCTGCCATGTGCAATCTGATTCCTCTCTCTTGAGGCTTTTAAGAGTCTATCCTTATTCTGTATGTTAGTCATTTTCATTATAATGTGTCTTGGTGTAGATCTGTTGTAATTTTGTATTTTGGTGTCTTGTAAGCCTCTTGTATTTGGTTTTCCAATTTGTTCTTCATGCTTGGGAAATTTTCTCATATTATCTCATTGAAGAGATTGTGTGTACATTCCTTTGGTTTGAAACTCTGTGCCTTCCTCTATTCCAATAACTCTTATATTTGGTCTTTTGATGCTGTCCCATAATTCTTAGATGTTCTGTTCATGGTTTCTAAATATCTTCACTGTGTGATCAACTTTATTTTCCAGATTGTATACTTTGTCTTTATTATCTGATGTTCTTTCTTCCAAGTAATCTATTCTGTTGGTTATGCTTTCTATTGAGTTTTTATTGGATTTATTGTATCCTTCATTTCAAGGGTTTCTGATTGTTTTTTTTCAGAGTCTGTATCTATATCTTGAAGTAATCTTTTGCTACCTGTATTTGCTCTCTTATTTCGTTGTTGGAGTGATCAATTTTTGCCTATATTTGCTTATTTAGGTCATTCTTTAATTCACAGATCATTTTAAATTATGAACCTTCTGAACTCCTTCTCTGATATTTCATTAACTTCGCTGTCCATAGATTCTGTTATTATAGTTTCCTGGTTTGTTTGGGGGCATTTTCCTCCCTTGTTTTTTCATGTTGTCTGTGTGTCTTTCTTTCTTGCAGTGTGGATCTGAGATATTACAGTTTCTTCCCTATATTCTTGTAGTGCTCATGCAGATTGTCTGTACCTCACCTTGATGTTGGACTTCCAGATCCTGCTGGTGTCCCTCAATGAATGCTACTGCATCTTTGATCTGGGTCCTGCACAAGTTGGGGTGGGTGGATCTGAGTCAGCAGACTTGACCTCCTGCGTAGTCTGTTGGTCAGAAGGGGTGGTCCTGCACCAGAGGCTAGACTCTGGCCAGTGTCTGCCCTGCAGAGGGAGGGGTGGACCGGGCCTACTGAGAGCTTGGGTCCTATGTGGGCTGGTGTGGGCAGTCTGGGCTGGATCTTGGCTCCCGTGTTAGTCTCTGGAATTCTTAACATTATTAACATGTGCATACTACCAAAATGATCCATAGATTCTATGAAATTCCTACTAAAATTGTAATAGGATTTTTTTTTGTGTGTAGAAAGAGAAAAGATAAAAACCCTCTAAATTTCATATGGAATCCTGAAGAACTCCAAATAGTTAAAACAATGCTGAGAAAGAAAAACAAAGCTACAGGCTTCACACTTCCTGACTTTAAAACATCAGAAGCTGTAGTAACCAAAACACTATGGAAATTTTAGAAATAAGCCTTAACATATATGATCCTATTATCTTTGACAAGATGTTATGGTTTAGATATTAGGTGTCCTCCAAAAACGTGCGTGTGAGACAATTCAAGAATGTGAAAGGATTGGGTTATGAGAGCCTTAACCTAATCAGTGCATTTATTAATCCTCTGATAGGGGTCAACTGGTTGGTAACTGTAGGCAGGTAGTGTGTGGCTGGAGGAGGGGGGTTACGAGGTACAAGCCTTTGGGGTATATTTTTTGTACGTGGGCAAACGGAGACTCTCTCTGCTTGCTGGTGCCATGATCCCAGCCACTTTCCTCTACCACACCCTTCCACTATGAAATTCTGCCTCCCCCCCAAGCCCAGAGCAACAGAGTTGGCCAACTATGGGTTGAGACCTCTAAAACATGAGCCCCAAATAAACTTTTCTTCCTCTAAAATTATTCTTTTCAGGTCTTTTAGTAACAGTAGTGGAAAAGCTGTCTAAAACATAAATGTAACAAGGCCTAGACAATCAATGGAGAATGACAGTTTCTTAGTGGGAAACTGAATATCCACATGCAAAAGAATAAAGTCAGGGAAAGGTTTGCCATATTGAATTTGGCAATGATTTGACATTGAATTTGGCAATATTACACCAAAATCACAAGCAACAAAAGCAAATATAGACAAAAGGGAGTACATCAAACTTAAAAACTGCTGTGCAACAAATGAAATGAACAATAGAGTGACATGGCAGTCCTTGGAATGGGAGAAAATAATTGCATATGTTATCTCATATGAGGCTAATATAAAGAACTCCTATAACACAATAACAACAAAACATAAACATCTCAAATAAAAATGGCCAAAGGCCTTTGCTATGGTCTAAAATTTCATCCTCTCTCAAAATTCATATACTGGAACCTTATACCCAATGTGGTAGTATTATGAGGTGGGACTTACAGCACATGATCATGAATGGGAACAGGGCATTTATAAAAGGGATTTAAAGGAGGCTGTTTTCTATTTTCTACCATATGAGGACCCAGAGAAGTTGCCATCTATGAGGAAATGATCCTCACCAGAGGCCAAATTGTTGATGCCTTGATCTTGGACTTCCTTGTCTCAAGAATCATGAGAAATAAATTTTTGTTATTTATAAATTTCCTACAGTAAAGTATTTGGTTATAGCAGCAGTAACGGACTTGAAATAAGATATATAAATATCCAATAAACATGAATAGATACTCAACATCTGCAATTATTAGAAACACACAAATCAAAACCAAAATAAGATGTCACCACTCATACATTAGGATAACCAATATATACGAAATAACAATTGGAGCCCTTGTACATTGTTGGCGGAAATGTAAAACTGTGCAGTGGCTACTACAAAAAATAGTTTGGAGGTTCCATTTCTGGGTACACAACCAAAAGAACAAAAAGCAGGCTTTTGAGAAAATATGTGCATACTCATGTTTACTGAAGGATTATTCACAATAGTAAAGGGGTAGAAATATCCCAATGTCTATTGACAGATGAATGAGTTAAGAAAATGTGGTATAAATATACTATGAAATATTGGTCAGTTATGAGAAAGAAGAAATTGCATACTACAACATGGATGAACCTTAGGACATTAGGTAACTGAAATAAGTCAGTCACTTATTCCACTTGTGTAATTTATCAGAATCATGGTAACAAAGTAGAACAGTGGTTTCCAGTGCCTGGGGGAAGGGAAAATGGAGTTGTTAAATGGATATAAAGTTTCACTTTTGCAAGATGAAAAAGTTTTAGAGATCCACTACACAACATGTGAATACAGTTAACAATGTTGAACTATACATTTAAAATGGTTAAAAGGATAAATGTGTGTTTTTACCACAATAAAAAATAGAATTATGAAAAATTGAAATAAACCAACTTGGTATTTTTTTAGGATGGTCAGTATGATAAAGGTGACATTTTGTGGGAAGCCATCAATGAACTGTGCGTGAGCTAAAATGATGTTGAAGCTATTAGGCAGGAAAGCCTGGCATCAGGAACTCCCAGCAGCAGCCCTGCTGGTTTGAGAACACCTGATTCACATGATGTCCTGCCTAGCTCCATCCCAAGTTTAACACAACATCAAAGATGGGGTGACCCACTGGAGCCGCACAGTCTCTTGGAAATGGGTGTGGCTTGCCAAAACGCCAATCAACCTGTTTACTGCAAGACCCTTGGCACACTGAAAGCAAGCACCTAAGACTCTGCCTGCTGAAACCTTATCCCTGCTTTTGATGTTCTCCCCCCTTAAAGAATCAGAGGCTTTTTTCAGTTGTTCAGTTGCAGATCCTATCAGGACTGGAAGACTTATTAGACACTCTGCTTTTTATATATAATTTCTAGCTCTGTCTCTGTTTCTTACTAATTATTTCAGACTTTTTATTTTTATTTCCCAGGCAGCTCATACCTCCTAAGCAGGAACTTACCCTGGGGGTTGCTGGTTGCCCTGCAATAACATTTCCTTAAATTGAGAGAGATAATATTCAACAAGTTGAAACTACTGTGTAATATTGGCTAAAAATAAAGTTAGATCTCAATATCTGCCATGTTTCAAATATTATTGTACTGAAGATTTAATGTAAAAAATAAAATAAAAAATTCAAAGTCCTTAAAAAGTCATAAAGTTGAAAAGGAATATTTAAACACGTATCTGCTTGGTTTTTCATGGTCTTTAATTCTCTACAAATTAGGTTTGGTCTCCTATGATATGTTCCTCCAGCACCCTATACTACATATTATTTATCATATTTGCAATATTTTTTTAAAGATAAGTTTCTTCAGAACATGGACATGTCTATTTGCTGTCAGGAGACAGTATAGTATAGCACAGAATAGGTGTTACTCTGGAATCAGACCATTAGATTTATATCTTGGCTCCCTCACCTAGTAGATCTGTGACCTTGAGTACGTTACCTAATCTCTGTTCTTTCATTTCCTTACCTATAAATAAGTGGAAATATGGAACTTACAAGTACTAAGAAAGTTCTCAATAGAAACAAATATTGTTGTTCACTGTTTATCCTCAGTATTTGGGACAGTAATTAACATAATGGAAGAGGAACACAAAAAATATTTTTAGAAGGAATGGCTGATACAAATCATGAAAAAATATTTCCAGAATTCACAATTAAAAATTTATAATATCTGAATGACATGCTATAAACAGGAAAACTATAGCATATAAAACAAAGGTTATTGTTATTAGTTTTATGCAGAATGTGTGTGTGTGTGTGTGTGTGTGTGTGTGTGTGTGTGTATGTGTTACTGAGGTTTGAACCCAGGGGCACTCTACTATTAAGCTACATCTCCAAATTTTAAAAATTTCTGTATTTTGAGACAGAGTCTTGCTAAGTTCCTGAGGGTAGCCTTGAACTTTCGATCTTCCTGCCTAGGTCTCCCAAGTAGCTAGGATTAGAGGCTTGCACCACAGTGCTCTACTTATGCCAAATCTTGATATATCAACAAGAACAAAAGATGAACACATCTATAAGAAACAGGCAAAAAATTTTCAAAAAAGCAATTTACAAAACATTCCAAAATGCTAATGACCAATAAACATAAACATTTGTCTAACACCACCAGTACATAAAGTATTTAAAGTACTTATTTAAAGAGATCCTACTTTCACCTATCACCTGTCAAATTAGCAAAAATGGAAAAGACTAGTACTATATATTATTTTTTAAAGATAGTATCTCCTTATTGCATCCAGGTTGGCCTCAAACTCCTGCGTTCGAGGGATTCCCCTGCCTTAGCCTCCCAAGTAGCTGACTCTAGAGGTGCATGCCACTATAGTTGGCTCTAATACTTAGTTTTGAAAAGACAAAATGGCAATCTTATGTGTGTAGTAGGACATATTAACAATTTGTTTCAAAAAGGTTATAACTATATAAATTTTTATACTAACAATTCAACTTTAAGATTAAGAAATTTTAAGATTAAGTACCAAGCATTATTTTAATGGTAAACATGGGAGTCAACTTCTATTTTGAATAGATTAAATAATTCTGAATATTATGTAACCATTAAAAGGACATGAAAATACATGTGTTATATATTCTCTATGAAAAGAAACATGCTTGTAATAATATAGTTAACTGAAAAACAACTCAGGTGACAACAATGTATTATCAGTGTTCAATAATTTTTATGAAAATACTGGGAGGGCAAAACAGGGAAAGAAGAGAACAGAACAGAAGTGAAGGGAGAAGTCTGGGTAGTTTTACATCAAAAGGTCAGATGGAAAAATTTTTAATCTATCTTTTTTCTCCCTGTTTATTTATATTATTTGATTATTATTACTATTTTTTTGAGAGCATCTTACTGTGTTATTTAGGCTGGCCTTGAAGTCCTGAGCTTAAATGGCCTTCCTGCCCTTCCTAAATAGCTGAGATTATAGGCATACAGCACTATAACTTCAGCTCTTTATTACTTTTTAACATAAAACATATTTTAATGTTTCAGTAATACAGAAGACTGAATTTCAAACACTATAGATAATTAAAGCATAATAAATGTACACACTCTTACTTTCACGCTTCTGCAGTAACCTTTGAGACCTGATACCACCCTGGGAATCAAAACTGTGTAGTAGGATCTTGTCCCATCATTACCAAACAAGGCACATGGTTGTCCTGGCTTTTTATGTTTAAATTGTCTTAATAGTAGAACTAATGATTTATTAGAATGATAAAAAGTTACATTTTAAAAATACCTATTAAGATATTAGTAGTAGTAATAATACTGCTGATTAACTTTTTCTTAATGAAAACTATCATGAAATTCCAAAGCATCACAAGCAGATAAGCAGTAATAATATGGATTATCAAATTAATTGAAATGTTTAATGATTAAAATAAAATCTTTTGTTAAGTAGTAGTTTTTCAAATCACTGAAATTTCTTCCTTGGGTTATAATGAACTTTCTACAAAGAATATAAAAGATGTGAGACTGAAAAGTCTTGGTTAATAAATGAAAAAGTAAAGTCAGAAAGTCTGCTTACAGGAATACAAAAAAAAGATGGGAATGCCATGGCAGTTGCTGTGTTGTTTACCTGAAGAGAAGACTATGCTCAAGAATGTGTTGAACCCAGTGATAGCCACGATGTCATCCAAACTGCTAGCAGCTATTAGTAAGGTTGGGATGCCTTTCTCAATGCCATATCCCTTTTCTTGCAAAAGCAGCATGGAAGGAACAACAACAGCAGGAGAGACAGCACCTAGTACAAAACTGAAAGAAAGACTTTGAAAACCAGTTTTTAAAATGTGCTTTTAGCAAGTGTTTTATGTAAACTTTACAAGAAATATATTAACCTTTTTAACAATTTCATATGAAAAAAAACCTCTTGCTTTTGAATTAAAATCACTTAATGATGATAAAGCTGTCCATGAGATCTTCAGTGCTGGTTAAAATTTTCTAGAGATACTGGACTGAGCACAAATTGCAGCTCTCCCTCTGTCCCTGAATTCTTTCATGTGAAGATATAAACATGAAAATCCATAACCTAACTAGAAAACAAAAGGGGACTCCTAAATGGACACAAAACTATGCATATTCCAGCAAGGTAAGATACAGTTTAGGATTTAAAAAGGAAACCATAAGCCAAAATGTATATAAACAAAGATTGCTACCAAAGATATGATGTACTTTTAAAGGTGCTCCAAGGCCAGAATAGGTAGATGCTGGAGCAGGAAGATCTATGAAGAGACCAAGTGATTATTTGAAGTACCACCGTAAGAACAGCCGAACAAATCTACCTACCACCCTTGTCAGAGATCACATTTTGCTATTTATGAGGGCTTGATTCTGGGCTCTCTATTCTGTTCCACTGATCTATGTGTCTATGTTAGTACCACACTGCTTGTTTTTATTATTGAAGATTTACAAGTTTCAGTGGCATTCCATAAGCCCCTTAGGCTCTATTTTTCTTCTTTTTCATTTATTTTTCTTTTTGTTTCTTCAACTTGGTAATTTCAAATGATATGTCTTCAAGTTCATCAATTCTTCTGCTTGATCCAGTAGTTTGTAGATCCCATTTAGTGTATTTTTAAATTCAGTTACTATTTTTTTCAGCTCCAGAGTTTCTGTATGGCTCTCTTTTTTTTTTTAATGGCTCTATCTCTTTGTTGGTATTCTAATTTTGTTCATGTACCCTTTTCTGATTTCATTTAGTTGTGTGTATTTTCTTTTATAGTTCATTGAGGACTTTTATGATGATTATTTTGATTAGTTGGTTTCTGGAAATTCATTGCTTTGATTGAGCTGTGAATCCCTTTTTCTTTGTATGCCTTGTTGTCTCTTTTGAAATTTGGGCATTTTGGAAAACAGCTACCTCTCCCAGCCTTTACGGACAGTCTTTTTGGAGATAAAGAACTTGACCGATCAGTCCATCTATAACTTGTGGGGACCTCATAAATCTATCTGGGGAAGCATGTTCTCTGGTCTTGCATGTGTTATCTCTCAGCTGAAGAAGTCACCTTTGTTTTACTCTGGAGCGTCCCCTCATGTTTCTTTGTGGACCTGTAATCTCCCTGGTGCTCTAGTAACCTGCAGGACTTACCTTTGTTTACAGTGGACCTCAGGTATCCAAAGTGTTTCACTTCCTTTTCCATCAGTGCTCCCAGTCAGTGATATAGAAATCAATCTCTTGGACATCCCCTGAAAAGTCAAAACATAGGTCGCATGTTCCACCTTTCTCTTTCCCTCTTCAGGGAGAAACTGGGAGGTGAGAGTTTTCTCCCAATTGTTCCAAGCTGTGCAGGGAGGCGAATGGGTTATGGTGGTTAAACACACCAGAATTTCCTAACCTCTCCAATTCATCTCTTCTCAGTTTTGCATTTGCTTGGGACACTGCAACCCCTCAAGTAGCTTCTGGAGTTCTCACAAGAGCAATGTGGTCCATATATTGTTGTGAAGTTGGTGTCTTGTGGGTAAAGGAGAGCCTGGGGCTTCCTATTCTGCTGACATCACTCCTCTAAAAGCTGTAACTTTTAAAAGTTCCCCAGGTGATTTTAATGTGTAGCAAAGTTTGGGACCATTTGATTTTCCCCAGTCCTATCTGGCTTCCTTCATTTCCTTCACTGGTTTCCTCAAAAAATAACTTGGATAAGAATCCTAATCTCAGCCTTTGCTTCAGGAAATTTAGTTATCTCTCTTGGTAGCAGAATTGGCCTATTCTCTGTAAGATGGCAATAGCACAGAGGGTAACCACAAGTTAATACAAAGTCTCAAACACACATGTAAGCACCCATTAAAATATCACCAAATATTAAGAGGAAAGACAACACTCTGAATTGAAGTATTATTTTTAATAAGTGAAAAAATTAATATCTTGTTTAAGAGATATACTTTAAAGATAAACCAGAACAAGACTTTAGAATAAATGTAAATATCCTCAGAATAATGAAAGTATACTGAGTCTAGTCATAAATTTTTTTTACATTTAAAAAATGTTTATTCTTTTTAGTTATACATGACAGTAGAATCTATTTTGATGTATTGATGTAAGCATTAAATATATTGTATTCTAATTAGCATCCCAGTCTTGTGAAATGTACACGGTGTTGGGATTCACCGCGGTGTATTCATATATGTACACAGGAAAGTTATGTCAGATTCATTTCACTGTCTTTCCTATTCCTATTCCCCCTCCCTTCCCTTCATTCCCCTTTCTCTTCCACTGAACTTCTAATCCACAGAACTTTTCTTTTCCCTCCATGCTTTATTCTGGGTTAGCATCCACATATCAGAAAGAATATTCGACCTTTGATTTTTTGGGGGATTGGCTTATTTCACTGAGCATGAGAGTCTCCAGACCTACCCATTTACCAAAGACTATCATAAAGTCATTCTTCTTTATGGCTGAGTGATACTCCTCTGTGTATATATACCATAATTTTTTTATCCATTCATCTGTGGGTGGACATCTAGACTGGTTCTATAGCTTAGCTATTATAAATTGTGCTTTTTCATAAAGTTTAATCATAATCCTTCAAAACAATCAATCAATTGTCAAAATAAAAAAAAATAAGTGATATGGGCATGCCTGAAGAATAAGTTAATAAGCTGGAGGATGGAGCATAGAATTTTCTAATATGGACTACAAAACAATAAACAAATAAAATACATACATTCATATAGCTTAATAGGCACAGAGGAGAGAGTTAAAAAGGACATAATAAGAGAGGGTTGGAGAGATAAAGTATACTAAAATCTTTAAAAGATATAACCAAGAGCTGAAAAAGTACCTATAATAATTCTCTGATTAAAAGATCTCTCCAGGGCTTGGGGTGTGGCTCAAGCGGTATCGCGTTTGTCTGGCATGTGCGGGGCGGTGGGTTCGATCCTCAGCACCACATAAAAATAAAATAAAGTTGTTGTGTCCACTGAAAACTAAAAAATAAATATTAAAAAATTGTCTCTCTCTCTCTGTCTCTTAAAAAAAAGAAATCTTTCTCTTTAAAAAAAAAAAGATCTCTCCAAATATTATGTGGAACAAATTGTATAAAGACCTACCTAAAGACGTTAAGTAATTATTGTGAATTTAGTTAGACAAATGCCCTTAGCTTTTAGAGATGAATACTAAAGAACATAGGGATAAAATATCATCATGTTTGTAATTTATTTTCTTCATGAGCTGTTAAGCTTAAGTTACGGGTATTTGGGTCTTCATTATATTATTCTTTCTGCTCTTCTACATGGTTGAAATATTTCACTAAAGAAGAAGACTTGTCTGAGATTATTACTTTCAAACATTAATGTTCAAATAATTTTAAAGATTTAGAATGCAAATAAATTATATAAGAATCTAGTTAAAATGAACATTTTGATTCACAAGATCTGGGGGGTTGGGTCCAAGGTTCTATATTTCCTATAGGCTTTTAGGTAATAACTAGTGTTGCTGTCCAAAGACCATATATAGTGCAGCCAGAAAAAAATAGTTAGAAAAATTCAGAAAACCAACTTCCAAAGGGAAAGAAAGAGATTACCTAAAAAGAGGAATTAAAAATTAGTTTGATAACAAATTTCTCATGGGCAAAATTAATGCAAAGAGATAGCTGTTATATCTTCAAATTATTTAGGGAAAAAATTTTGAACTACAACCAATACTCAGCTATATAAAAGCTATTTTCAGATATTCAAAAGACAAAAGTTTATCACCTACTGATCAGTTTTAAAGCATACAGGAGATCAATTCATTGGGAAGAAAATTTAGTATAAAAAATATTTATCTGAAAGAAGGATAAAGGCAGTATAGTTTAGACTGGGGGGCTTTAAGCTGAGTCATAGTTGTGGCTTCAAATCTCATTTCTACCTTATTAGTTATTTGACCATAGGAGAATCACATTGTATCTTTTTTGCTTTATTTACATGAAAAATAGGAATAATGGGGCTGGGGATGTGGCTCAAGCGGTAGCGCGCTCGCCTGGCATGTGTGCGGCCTTGGTTTGATCCTCAGCACCACATACAAACAAAGATGTTGTGTCTGCCGAAAACTAAAAAATAAATATTAAAATTCTCTCTCTCTCTCTCTCTCTCTCTCTCTCTCTCTCTTAAAAAAAAAAGAAAAGAAAAATAGGAATAATAATAGCATGTACTTTTTGTCAGGATTAAGTAAATTAATAATGATCAAGTATTTCGAATGTCTGACATATGGCAAGCATTATATAAATAATTGCAATGATGATTATTATTATAATTATTATTGTTATTATTATTATTTTGGGGATGCTAAGAATGGAACCCAGGACACTTGCACATGCTAGGCAAGTTCTCCACCAGTGAGACACATCCCCAGCTCATGAAGATGATGGTGATGATTATATAAAACAGAATGAGCATCAAAACTTACTGCTAAATCTATAAAAAATGTAGCTGTAAAGAAACCTTTACAATAATCTTAGACTAAAATTTTAGATTATATCAACTGGTGGGAGAATGAAATAGTAGAAAAAAGTGAAAACATGTTTTAAACTTATATGTGTTTTCCATAATTGTGTGTAATTCCTGAGAAAATTAGTTTCTAGTTTCTAAATATTAAAGGAATAAAACAAAGTTCAACAAACAAAATGCTGTTAGTCCAAGAAAAAGTAAGAAAAGTAAAAAGAAAATGTAAAAGAGAGCATACTGAAAAAATGAAATGAAATTGGCCTACAGTGGATTCAAGGGGCAAGTTATAAGACAATCTCTCTGAATTTTTTAAAAAATTAGCTCTGAGTTGTTATTGTGCATATAATGGTGGGAGGGGAAACATAAAAAGTGTTTTAGGTACTACCTATATATATGTATCTAAAATTATACACATATACATGTATACCTATACACATAAAACAAAATGGTACAGGAAAGTTGAAAAGTATGAATTCTAAATTTGATTTATTTCATGAATGAATGTATGACTTTAGAAAATCAATGTAACTCACTATAATGAATCAAACAGAAAATTTGTATCATCATCTTATATAAGCAAAATTTAAGAATAAAAGGGAACTTTAAAAATTTACTTGAATTAGAAAGAAGTGATGGGAGGGGAGGGGAGAGGAACAGGGGAAAGGAAGGACAGTAGAATGAAATAGACATTATTATTGCTGTGTGTATATACGTGACTGCATGACCAATGTGATTCTGCAACCTGAACACTCAGAAAATTGAAAAATTATATCCATCTGATTCAAATGTATGATATGTCAAGGTCATTGTACTGTCATGTGTAATTTATTAAAACAAAAAAAATTTACTTGAATTAAAAAGTTAGTATAGAAAGGCTTTTGGAAACAGAAACAACATAAAAAGAAATAAATCGTATTTCTAAATACCAGCAACAAATTATATAATGAAAAAATAAATTACTATTTATAATAGCACCCAAACTATCAATTACTTAGGAATAAGTGTAATATTTGCAAGACACATAGGAAAAAGAACCTTAAAAAAATTAGAGAAAAGTTTAAGAAATGGTGATAGGTAGACCATAGACTGAATGATTCAATATAGTAAATGGGTCAATCATCCCTCAAATGACCTATAGACTCAACATACAATCAAAATACTATTTTTCTGGCAGAAATAGACAAATTGATTCTAACTTATATGGAAATATAAAGGACTATGAATAGTGAAAATACTCTATTTTTTTTTTTTTTTTAACAACAGGGATTGAACCCTGAAGTGCTTAAACACATTCTCAGCCATTTTTATTTTTTATTTTCAGGCCCTACTACTTGGGGCTTCACTAAGTTGCTGAGACTGGGCTTTGACTATGTGATCCTCCTGCCTCAGCCTTCCAAGCCAATGAGATTACAGGCATGCACCACTGCACCGGTTGAGAAGACACTTTTGAAGATCATAAAAGTGATAGTTCTGTTGTATAAGAATTATTATAAAGTTACCATAATTAAGGCAGAGGATAGAAAAATAGACTATTGGGTAAGAAGAGTCTAAAAACAGACCTATACATATGTGGAAAGTCAATTTATGACAAATGTGATACTAAGAACAATGGAAATGAGGAGAATAATTCTTTAGTCAATGGTGTTAGGTTAACTGGATATTCATGGAGGGTAGGGATTTGGCCCTACCTCATATAAAAAACAGAAAGTCAATTTAAGATAGACTGTAGATTTAAATGTGAAAGATAAAACAGTAAAATTTCCAGAACATTTTTTTCTCCCAGTACTGGGGGTTAAACCTAGAGCCTCACACACATGCTTTACCAGAGAGCTACATTCCCAACCCTTTATAAATTTATTCTGTGCCAGGATTTTTTTCAGTTACTGAGGCTGGCCTCAAATTTGTAATCTTCCTGCCTCAGCCTCCCAAGTAACTGGGATTACAGACTTGTGCCAATATACTCAGCTCTAAAAGATGATATAGAAGAATATTTTTTGAATTTGGGGATAAGGAATGATTTTGTAAATATGACACAAAAATTGTAATTGGAAAACTGATGAATTATACTATATTAAAACTAAAATTTTCTATCATTAAATGAGAGTGAAAGAGAAGTTGCAGAATGGAAGATATTTATAACATTTTTCACCAAAAAATGTACCTAGAATATCTTAATTACTTCTACAAATCAATGGAAAAAACAATTAAGACTCCATTAAAAATACAGGAAATAAATTGGAACCAACATTTTTCAGCTTCATTGGAAATCAGGAAAATGCAAATAAAAATCCCAAAGAAATAACATAGTCATTAGAATGGCTTAAAAATTTTTAAAAAGACTATAATGATTACAAAGTTGGTGGGAATGTTGAATAACAGAAGTTCTCATCAACTACTGATGAGAGTATAAATTAGGAATATCAAAAATATATGACAAGCTACCTATATTCCCTTTCTATGTCTATAGAAAACTGTGTACATGTATCCCAAGATCTATACACTATAATATTCATAATATATAAATTGACAATAGAATAAGTAAATAAACTTTAGTATATTCATACAACGACATATTACACAACAATGAAAATGAATGAATACATTAATACACAATAACATGGTTCAATCTCAAACATAATGTTGAGTGAAACACTGCATGATTTCATTTATATAAAACAAAATTAGAAACAAACTAAACTATACTATTAAAAGTTAGTGAAGGGGCTGGGGATGTGTCTCAAGCGGTAGCACGCTCGCCTGGCATGCGTGCGGCCCGGGTTGGATCCTCAGCGCCACATAAACAAAGATGTTGTGTCCGCCAAAAAACTAAAAATAAAATATTAAAATTCTCTCTCTTTAAAAAAAAAAGTTAGTGAAGTGATTATCTGTGTGGAAGAGATAGGTGATTGTGAGGCATGTGATAACGGCAGGTCTGGGGTTCTAGCAATGTTCTATTGCTTTATCTGTGTGGTGGTTATGTAAATAGTTACCTTTTAATTATGCAAAGAACTGTATTACACATTTATGTACATTGTACTTGTCTGAACATTAAGTTATATTTCAATAAAAATGTTTAACAATTTAATAGAAAACGCAATCATGAAATTCATCTGGAAAAATGAAGAGACCCAGAATAGCTAAAGTAATCCTTAGCAGGAAGAGTGAAGCAGGTGGCATCACTATACCAGACCTTAAATAACAGAGCAATAGTAACAAAAATTGCAAGGTATTGGCACCATTAGACCAATGGTACAGAAGAGAGGACACAGAGACAAACAAACCCACATAATTACAGTTATTTTATATTAGACAGAGGCACCAAAAACATGCATTGGAGAAAGGATAGCTTCTTCAATAAATGGTGCTGGGAAAAATGAAAATCCACATGCAACAAAATGAAATTAAACCCCTATCTCTCACCATGCATAAAACTCAACTCAAGGATCTAGGAATTGAACCAGAGACCCTGCGTCTAATAGAGGAAAAAGTAGGCCTAAATATCCATCTTATCGGATTAGGCCTCTACTTCCTTAATAAGACTCCTATGACACAAGAATTACAATCAAGAATCAATAAATGGAATGGATTCAAACTAAAAAGCTTCTTCTCAGCAAAAGAAACAATCAGTGAGGTGAATGAATAGAGAGCCTACAGCTTGGGAGAAAATTTTTACTAGCTGCACATCAGATAGTGCACTAATCTCTAGGGTATAGAAAGAACTCAAAAAACTAAACACCAAAAAACCAAATAACCCAATCAATAAATGGGCCAAACCAGAACAGACACTTCTCAGAAGGTGATACACAATCAATCAACAAATATATAAAAAAATGTTCATCATCTCTTGCAATTAAAGAAATGCAAATCAAAACTAAGATATCATCTCACTCCAGACAGAATGGCAGCAGAGTAATGTTAATATTTGGCAAAGCAGAATTCAAAATATATAAGCATTAAAATGAGAGAAAAGTAAACTTAATATTGATTTTTAAAAGTTTACCAGGAATATATAATAATCATGGATATTTGTGACATAATAACAGTTTTGAAATATACACAGCAAATTAGGCAGATTTTATAGCATGTTAAAGTATTAGAAGAAATGGAATAAGAATTTAAAATAAGCATAATAAACATATCAAGATAAGTAAGAACAATACTAAAATGAGGAATAAAAAATATAAAAAAGTAAAAAGTTAAATATTTGGTATAGAAATGTCATTGAAATAAAGACCATAATAGTTCAAGTAGACTAGAATAATGAATACAGCTGAGGAATGGAGTAGTGGATTGAAAGATGAGATTGAGGAAAGGCAACTTTCCCACCCTGCAAAAAGCAGGAGAGGATAAAATATTTAAAAATGTACAACATAAGGGATACAAAAAGACTAGTCAATGTGCCAATATACAGATAATAATAGCCCCAGGATTACAACTATATGAAATTAGAGAAGAGGGTATTTTGAGAAAATAGTAGGAAGTAAATTTTCCTTAAAGGAAAAGATATTAGACTAAAAGGATCAAACAGGAGATTCAAGGAAAAACTCAATTCTAAATAATTTACTGTAATATTTAAAAATATCAAAGATGGAGGAAATTATAAAAGATCTCAGAGATAAATAATATCTACAAAAAGCAAGAACTAAAATGATATCAGATTTTTCAACATAAAGGCTAGATACAAGAAATAAAATAGGAATAATTTTAACATGCTGAAGGAAAATGACTTTGAACATATAATTTTATTTTATTTTGGCACCAGGGATTGAACCCAGGGCTTCTTAACCAGGGAGCCACATCCTCAGCCCTTGTTTTATTTTTAGAAAGGGTCTTATTTAAGTTGCTGAGGCTGGCTTTGAACTTGTGATCCTCCAAGCCACTGGGATTACAGGCATTGCCACCATTCACAGGAATATATAATTTTTAAACCAGTCAAATAGCCATCCAAATATGAAGGTTTAAGTTATTTTATGTTAAATAATTAATAGCTATTTGTTTATGGTTAATTGTAATTTATTATTCAATTTTAATTATTTGCAAGGACTCAGGGTTTCAAAAAATTGTCACATAAAGATCCACATTAACAATAATTTTGTTGAAAGTACTCAAATAAGAGGATAAAGAAATTCAGAGGTTGCTTTAAGAAAGATACAAATTAAGGGTATTCAGTATCTTGATAATGTCTGTTAATTTTTACTTTAAAAAGAAAAAAAGGGAGGGGGGAACATAGCTCAGTTGGTAGAGTGCTTGCCTTGCATGCATAAAGCCCTGGGCTCAATCCCCAGCACCACAGAAAGAAAGGAAGAAAAGGAAGAAAAGGAAGAAAAGAAAGAAAGGAAGGAAGGAAGGAAGGAAGGAAGGAAGGAAGGAAGGAAGGAAGGAAGGAAGGAAGGAAGAAAGTTTATTACTAGTATCAAAATGCTGGATGGTATCAACATGAAGGAGTCTGAAGCAGTGATAGCATAACAATAATGTATTAAAAGATGGAATAAACAGAAATGGCATGAGGAAAAAACAACTCAATCTCATTTATGATCTTAAAGGTAACATTATAAATATGAACAAATTAAATCTATTAATTTATTAAAATAATTTAAAAGGCTGACCATACAAGTGAAAACATGAATACTTCTACACTAGGAAAATTTGCCAATGTAATTTATTACATTATCAAATTGAAAGGATGAAATTGTACCAAAATTAAAACAGACTGTTTTCAAGCAAACACATGAAATATTAACCTAATAAATAGCATCTGTCACCATCCTATAGTAAACATATAGATGACAAAGTATTATAAGTATTCTTATTAATATCTTTTAAAAAGATAGAGATCTTTTCTTCCTCCAGCACGAATATTAAATATTGAAGTGGAAGTTCCACCCAACATAATAAAATAGAGATATCAGTATAAATATTGGTAAGAAAAAGACAGAAATTTAATTATATGAAGGTGGGATGTTCATATAAGAACTAATCTGACAACTACCATGTGTGTTTATCAAGGCAAGTCATATGAAAGAGCAAGTTTTAAAACATCAGAGGTAGGATATCTGCTTACTTCCATGAGAGAACATAGTTCTGTAATCACTCTAGTGCTGAAAGTATCTAAAAAAGCAGAGAAGATACAGGAAACAACTATTTTCAGACATTGGGCAATAGACTGCAAAGCATTGTTAGAAATGTAAACAGGGAAACAAGTGCAGTCAACTTTACTATTGCTCAGACTTTCTGCTTCGGAGCAATTTTAAAGCTGTGGTAGAAGGAAACTAGAGCCCGGTTATCTTGCTAAGTTGGGGAGACAAAGAATAGAGTTTGGAGAAGCAAAACATCTAAAAGTTTACAAAATTTTAAGGCAAAGTACTTGAGAGAGTGTGCTACAAAAAGAAAGTTCCAGAAATTTACAGAACCAGAAAGGGATGAAAAATCTTTTGAGTTTCTACCAGCAGGAGTGGAGAAATAATGAAAAATGATTTTCAGTTCATTGAAAAGATTGTGGAAAGAGTAAAAAAGATCAAAGAAGAGATGGGGAAAATAGAAAACAGTAAGATGGCAGATTTAAACCAAATAAAATTGATAATTATCTTAAATATAAAAGTGTAAATGCTCTAATTAAAAGACAGAGCTTGCCAGACTTAATTAGGAAACCCACTCTTATAAAGTAATAAGAATCACACTTTCATATATAAACATAAATTACATTTCTATGGAACAGCAATGCATGATTGGAAAGTAAACTAGAAAGCAATACACTATATTAGAATATAAAAAACATAGAATACTTAGGAATAAATTTAATAAAACATGTATAAGACCTGTATGATGAAATCATAAAATTACAAGAGAAATTAATGCTCAAATAAATTGATTTTACCATATTCATATTAAAACCCCTAATATTGTGTAAATCAACTATTTTCAAATTGATCTGTAGATTTAACCCCATCACAGTAAAAATCCAAGCTTTTTTCATTTGTAAAACTTAACCTTACATAAAAGTATATTAAAATTCAAAGAACTGAGAATCAACAATCCAATCTTGAAAAATAACAAATTTAGAGAGCTTAAATAGCCTATTATCAAGATTTACTTTAAAGGAATAGTACCAAGAAATGTGATACTGATATAAGTCTAGACATTTTAGATCAATGGAATAGAAATAAGTCCATCTACATATAGTCAATTTAGTTTTCACCAGAAGCGCTAAAATAATATAATGAGGAAGTCATTATAACAACTTCATAGTATTATAGGAAAAATGAATCTTGACTCTTATCTCATGGCATCCAATGAAAGTTGACTGGAAATGGGTAATACACTTAAGTTTAAAAGCTTGTATTATGAAACTTTCAGAAGAAAGTATAAAAAATTAACTTTTGTTGAGGATGGCAAGTTTTTTAGAATAGCCCAAACCATAAAAGAAAAACTAATAAAATATAAATCAAAATTTAAATCTTCTCTTGAAACACTATTAAAAATGAAAGGATATTAGGGAAATGTTAAAAAATCATAATTTGGTAGAAGGAATAAATTCAATAGTTATGATGTACTATACTAATGACTAATACTAAAGTGGATATTATATCTCCCCATAAAAATGATAACTATGTGAGGTAATGCATATTTTCATTAGATTTAATCATTCCATAATGCAAATATATTCCAAAATATTATATTATACAGGATAAAGACTTATAATTTTATCTGTCAATTTAAAAAAAACACATTTTGGGAAAAAGAAAATACCTCTCTATCATCAAAAGTATTACTAAAAGAAAAAATTTTTTTTTTCCGGGCATGGTGGTACACACCTCTAACCCCAGTTGCTCAGGAGACTGAGGCAGGAGGATCTCAAGTTCAAAGCCAGCCTCAACAAAAGTGAGGAAGCAACTCAAGGAGACCCTGTCTCTAAATAAAATACAAAATAGGACTGGGGATGTAGCTCAGTGCCCCTGAGTTCAATCCCTAATAACCCCCCAAAAATATACTTTTTAAAAATGTGCATTTTATGTTGAAGTCTTTCGTTCATTAGACATGTACTATGAAGCAAAAAAAACCTAACAATACCCTAATTTTTCTCAAATAATATTCCAGTTATCCCAATATACTTTTAAACTAAAACTTCCTTATCTTGACTTGAAATGCCATCTTTATCAAAAGTGCTACATACATATTCATAGTCTCAGTACAAGGTTGAGAATGTGAACCCTGAAGTCATGCTACAAGGTAATTTCAGTTACTTACAAAGTTAAGTGATTTATTTAACCATTCTCTAAGTTTTCTAGTTTGGAATAATGTGAGATTAAAATGAGCATTACAAAGATGAATTAATATGTATAAAGCTCACAGAAGATTGCATAGCACATGGTAAGGACTCAAAAATGATAATTGTTGTCACATAATTTAAAACAGTAACAAAACTTCAGATGAACACTTTTGGTTTTTGAGGATTAGACATCTACCTCATAAGATATGATCCTCTACTTTGATGTGATGTTCCCACTTAGAGCTCTCGGTATGTGTCTCCTATAGTTAAAGGAATATAGGGGACTTGAGTTATGGACTTGAAAATAAATGGCTTGGAGATAGATTTGAAATCATTACAATATAAGAGAAGAATCAGAGTCAGAATAAGAAAAAAAGAGGGTCTGATACTAGATCTTAAATCATTTCAATATTTAATGAATAGAAGAAAAAGGAGAACTAGAAAAGGAAGAAATTTTGCCTTCTAACTTCCAGAACTGTGAGAAACAAATTTCTATTATTTTAGTCAATTTATTTATATTGTTCACACATTTGAAGAAAAAAATATATCAGACAATACATATATTAGACAAAAGGCTTTATATAAAAGTAATTTAAAACTCAATATGAAGATGAAGAAAATAATTTTAAAAACTGGCAAAAGATTTGAACTGACACTTCATCAAAGAAGACATATAAATATTCTAGCACATAAAAAGATGCACAATGACAGTAGTTAGGTAAATATAAAATAAATCTGCAATAGGATATAACTGTACATTCTCTTAAAAACACTAAAATTAAATAAACACTACCATTGAAGAGGATATGGATGCATTACAATTTCATATACTGCATAGTCAATGGGTACTTCACTTTTATCTAATTTTTATCTTCATTTTATCTAATTTATCTAATTTTTCAAAAGGTAAATGCATTTGATTCAAATGTATGATCTGTCAAGATCATTGTATTGTCATGAGCAACTAATAAAACAACAACAACAACAACAAAGGTAAATTCAGGGTTGAAGGGTATAGCTCAGTGGTAGAGTGCTTGCCTCACATGCATGAGGCCCTGGGTTTGATCCCCAGCACTGCAAAAAATAAATAAATAGATAAATAAATAAGAAAAGATAAATGTATTTGGGCATTTAACAATACAAATTAATTTTGAAAATCCATTGGATTTGGCAATAAGAAAGTGCTTACAGATTTAAGGAATTTGGACAATCAAGTAGATGAATAGTAAAAAAAGGCAGTTGGGGCATTAAATTTAAGGAGTTTTTAATTTGTGTGCTTTTAAAAATGGGAGTTTTTAAAAATTACAAATATTTAACTATAAAAATATCTCTCATATATACATATGCATATACATACATACATATAGTATAGGAGGAAGAGGCCATTAGATAGGATAAAATATACAAATACATTATAATACAGAAAAAAAAGAATAAATTGATGAAGTGGATTACCATGGCACTACATATTTAAGAACTATGAATGTTTGTCAAATACATGATAGATTTGGGACATGGCTCTGTGTTTGGTCAACTGATTTCCAAGGTCATCTACTTTATGAAAACAAATTTTAATGAAGAGCTTGTTTATACAATATTTTGAATATTTCAATAGTTTTGAACCAACCATCATTAACTGTGTATTTTCATAGGCAAAAAAGAAAAAAATTACCCTAATAGAAATCCCCATTGCCAAGGAAACTGCATAATGAAGTGGGAAAAAACAGCAGCTGCACATGCCTCTGAGATGCATGGACCGAAAGACAATCTTAAACAAACAGTTTTCAAATGTTGTAAAGCCTGAAATATAGAGTAATATTTGAGTAAACTTACAAAGGTCAAAAAGGAAAGTATTTAAGCAAACATTGAATTAGAGAGTTTTTTGAGTAATAAACTTTTACTATACTGCATCTTATTTGGCCAGATCATTCTATTGGGCTTGAAACTCTAATATAGCTCATTTTATATATCATCATACATTGGATAATAAATAATTTCATACTTTATAAAATATTGTTATAGTTATTTTAAAGGATTTATTTTATAACTAAGTATCTAATCTTTCTAACTGCCTAATTTTCCTAATATTTGATAGAATGATAATATCCTATCGGTGTTTTCCATTAATTACCATTTAGCAATTAACTATTTGATTAAGTTAATATTTACAAATAGAACACACCAAAATGCCAAAAAAATAACTTAAGCTTATAATTAATTTAAAAAGGGAGAACTTTTCAATTTTCTCAGAGGTTCAAATTTTCTATTGGAAGATAAAATTATCACTGGCTATAATTATTTATGCTTATGGGATAATATTTCCATTAAACATATACATTTGCCACATTTATTTGAGTTGCTATTATGTGCATGTATAGTAATCCTCTTAAAGTCAAAAATATTTATGATCCCCATATTATAATATTTTATGAAATATTTTAAAATGTGATTTTACAACAAAACAGGAACATACTCTATGGAGAAAAAGTCACGAAACAAATATATTATTGAATTCTTAATCTCCTTAAAAAAAAGAATCATTTTATAGGGTGACCTTTCCTTTATTAACTGAAAAGTAAATAGTTCTCCATAGAAGAGCCTCCCAAGTAATACAAGTGCTGCATAAGAGACATTTCTCTGTGTAAATAATTATAGATGCTCCCCAATAGAGACCATACACTGCAAAGATTTCTCTTCATATAGGTAATAATGATAACTAGAAATAGAAATTAAGATTCCAGTACTTTTGCAAAGTCTTTGTTCTTTATCTTAGTTTGCTCTATTTGGAACAGCTATTACAAAAATTCTGTCTCTTTTTCTTTCCTACCAGCCTCTAATATTTGAAATAATTCAAGATACATTTGAAAATCTACCTGTGGATCAAGTCCAAGCCCAGCTCGTATTAGGATAATGGTAAGGGCAGTGTTTCTTAAAGTTGCAGACCATGTGTTATGTACTTGGACATGTTTGCCAATGAATGGAATATTCCTGATCATAAAACCAGCCAGTAACATCCCTAAAAAAGAAAGGAAGAACATAAAGCATGTCTGGTTTAGTTCAATTATTCAAGAGAGAAAAACAGACACTCCCCTCTTTAAAAACATGTCTCTTTTTACTTGCATAAAGAGCAGGTTATATACAAAAAGAGGAGACAGCATGAATAAAGTAATGAAGATAAGAAACAACATGTCTAAATGTGATATAAGTAATTCATTGTTACTGGATCATAAAGGACAGGATGGGAATGGAAGAAGGAGCTGGAGGGGCCAGATCATGGAAAGTTTCCCTTTGGCCAGAATAAGGCACCACAGGATGATTTTAAGCAGGAAGTGATTGATACATTATAGTTTTAATGATTTAGACAGGGATAAAACTGGAGACAAAAGTCTGTTGAAAGATTCTGCCATAGTCCATGCAAAAGAGAGAAACAGCCTAAGCTATAGAGAAAACAAGTTTTGGGAAGGAGGAAAAAGATTCAATAAATACTTAGAAGGTCCTCTAAGGGTATTATGAACATAGAAAATGCATTAGATATAAGATGTAGAGATAATCTCTGCTGATAGTATATTGAATATTTAGATGTATTGATTACTTAGAAGATAAGAGATACTTCTGACTTTTCTGTTTTCTTTTTTGGGTACCAGGGATTAAGCTCTGGGGCACTCGACCACTGAGCCATATCTCCAGCCCTATTTTGTATTTTATTTAGAGACAGGGTCTCACTGAGTTGCTTAGTGCTCTCCTTTTGCTGAGGCTGGCTTTGAACTCAAGATCCTCCTGTCTCAGCCTCCCAAGCCACTGGCATTACAGGCATGTGCCACTGCACCCTGTGATATGAGACATTTCTGATAAAAATTCTTCCACTAATTTTATTCTGTTCAGCTGGAGAGTTACAGAACACTGGTAATGAAGAAACAGTGCATAATGCAGGTAAGGAATCCATAAATATACAAAGTGCTTATGACCAAACAGCTTACTCAAAAATCATAGACCTTTTGGTACCCTAGTCAGTATATTATTTGAATCTTGTATTCAAGTTACATGACATACACAAAAACTCAGACTTTTCTATATTTTTATTTTTCTATAATATATTTAAAATTAAGAAAAAATTACTTATGAAGTAATGGAGCAACAAGAATCATGTAGTGAGGATATTTAAATTATTTAAAAAAAATTTTTTTTGGAAAAAAGACATATATATATATATACACATGGATACACATATACAATAAATACACAGGGAGGCTGCACAGATTATATTAAATTGAAATATTTCTGAATCATATCTAGTCCAATTAGAAAATGTTCAAAATTCACAGTCAACAATGAACAAGAGAGAGCTAATTAAATACTTACCAAGAAGGGGTGGAAGTGAAGGCACTGAAGGTATTCTAATGATTTCCAAAAATTTCCCCCCAAGAAAGGCACTACAAAAAATAATTATTAGTCCAAATAAATTTCCACCAGGAAGAGCTTCAGAGCCTGAGAATGTCCAGGTTAAACACCACAGCATACAGAGTATAACTCCTGAAATATAAAAAAAATGCATCTACATATCTTTATAGACATAGCTGTACACAAACAAAAGATGAATTCAGTAATAGCCAGTTCTATATAACAATCCATAGTATAAAATAATATTGCTTACTAGTATTACTGAAGAAACATCTACTTAAGATATATTCCAAAGACCCTGTTAATTTATGAAACAAGCTTTAAACAATTTTTAATTTAAACATTTTTAATTTAAAAAGACTCTTGTACAACTTTAAGTGATAAATGATAAATGTCTTAAGACAGGATTACCCTAATTAAACATCATGCAGTATATTTAAATATTGAAACATCACATGGTACCCCATTAATATATACAAATTCTGTTTCATGTATCCTTTAAAAATGAATTTAATGTAAGTAAAAAAAAAAGAAAGAAAAAATTCCATGTGAATTCTTTAAAGTGCTAAAACATAATATCTGACATTTTAAAGAGTATCATGGCAATATGAGATATTCTGAATTTTGTGCTTCAGAATAAGATGACAATTGGCCATGACATTAAATCTCAACTTTATTGAAGATCACAATGGCAAGGTGCCAATTTTTTAACATGAGCAGACTAAATCTTTGTACTGAAAGTAATTCAGTTGATATTTGATCTAAGTGTATTAGGGAGGGTAAGGCCTGGAAAAAGTATACCTGGACTTGGTGAAAAATAAATATAAAGTACCTTATGTGTAGGAAATATTGGTAGACAGAGTGAGTAGAATAAGGTTATATACATCTTGTTTCTGGCAAATACATACAAATAAATACAATAGTCCAGAGGTTTCCATAAAGGAAAGATAGTTATACTGTAAATTTTTACCTACCTTCATTTACTATGAATCATATTTTTTGGTGATTTTCAGGTTATTAAAACAGTGAAAGTGCATTTTTTTTTTTTAGCTGTGAAGTCTTTTTTGGTTACAGAAAAATGTCAATGTAAATGAGGAGATTTTGACTTGCTCAAAGCAGGTAGCTAAAACTAAGATTATTGCCTCCTCCCCGGTATTGTCACCTAGAAAAAATGTGAACACCTAAAGGGCTAATGCTGTACTAAAAAATGAACTAAAAAATATTGTTCTACTGGCAAACTGAGGAGACCAGGCAGTTTGTTTTAGCTGGCTTCTAGATGACAAAATCTCCTTTGAAAATTCATATATAAAATAGACTTTATGTAACTTATGTTTAGGGCTCATGTTTACAAGATTTTAATGGATTGGGAACCCCCAAAGTTCTAAACCAAGCATAAAAATGACCCCCCACCCATGGAACCATCTCTGGAGCACTTGATAGCTACTAATTCAAAATATCTCTAATGAACACTTCTGATTCCAGACTATGTAAGTAAAGCTCCAATGAATATAAACTTAAGAAATATGAGAAAAAGTTAATAGAGACAACAAAGAAGAGGATTAAATATATGAAAACTTCATCTATTAGGACTACCAGAGAGACACTATAAGTATTTTTAAAGAGAGCAAAGAAAACTTTTAAAACTTGGAGATACGAGAAAAAAATTTGGAAATATTTTTTAAAAAATCAAATGGAACAATTGAACAGAAGCTAAAATAATACTGAAATTGAAAATCCCTAAGATCGTAAATGGCAGGCTGCAAACAGCTGAAGAGGGAAACTAACAAATAGATGTGAGGAAATTACCCAGAATATAACATAAAAAGAAAATTGAGATAGAAAAGGTAGAGATTTTGATTATGAAAAAGGCCTAAAATAAATCTAATAGTAATTATAGAAATAGCATGGAAGGAGTGAAGGAAAGACAATATACTTTACAGGATTGACTAAAAACACAATCAATTTGGTAATGATTTGAACACAGGACGCAAAATGAGTTCTTAGATTAAGTAAAAATAATTAGATACTTATCAGAATCAGACTTCAATCATTGTAATAAGAACTAAAGTGGAAATTGAGTGATAAGAAAGGATTACATAAGGGAATTAAATAAATTCAAATGTCTCACTTAAAAAAATAATTAGACACTTAAATTCATTGTTGAGAGAAAGTACAGACTACCAAACACAAATATAAGATCTTAAGAATCCAGAGAAAGAAGTAGATTATCTGTAAAGAAATAAACATGACTGCAGATTCTCGATTCCAAAAACAACAAGAGGCTAGAAGATAACAAAGTCTTCAAAGTACAGATAAATAAATATCTAATGATGAATTCTGCATCCAGTAAAACTGGACAAATTGAAAATATTAAGCAAATACATCTAAGAGCATATCTTTACTGAGGAGAAACCTACTGAAAGTTATGTTTTAGAAATAGGAGACAAAATCAAAATGGAAGAAATATTGCACAAAGAAGTTTACAAACATAGGTTAGACTAAAAAGTGTTGATTTTATAACATATTACTAATGAAAATAGTTAATCAGGTATTATAAAAATAAAGTGGGAGGAGACTTTCAATAATAGTGGTATGAATAGGTTGGCGCTTTATTTCCATACCTAAAAATGAAAAACAACCCACATAAAAAATGGCACCAAATTATCAGAAACAACCATATCAGGACCCTGAAAATTGACCAAAGTTAATTATTAAATTGAGAGATGTTTATTCATAGAAAAAGTACTAGGATCATTGGGAGTCAGAGGTCTTCCCGCCTGAGGTTGGTCCCATTCTTCTCTGCAATCATCTCTTCCCAATGCTCAGTTGGAAAAAAAAACTGTAATTTTTTCAGAATGGAGAGGGATACAAAAATCCTCAGCTTTTCTGCCAGAGGTAGGGCATATTTGATATGGTGTTGAAGAAAAAGTAAACCCGTGCTTTGCCAGTGAAAATTAGAAAATGAAAAGAGAAAACCTGCAGCTTTGAAGTTGCAGTCTCAGTTGAGGCAAGTGGCAGACAAGACAAAAATTTAACTGGGAGATCCTGGAAATGAGAGTCATTGAAAATTTGAGATAAATTCTCCATATATGCATGGCTGATGGGGAAGTATGCAGTAAAGAAGAGAATACAGCAAAGAGTAAAGACGAATCAAGATTTGAGCATTAGCTGTGACTGTAAATGCACTTACCAACTCACCCAGAGATCACCAGGCAGAGAAGAAGCCTTACCAACTTGAATACAATGGCTCCTTCAACTTATTAGGTGACTACTAAGCTATACAATTGGTACACAGGAAACACTTAGGAAGACATACCAAAGAACAACAATAACTATTATAAAAGACATTAGCTGCTGGGGCAAAAAGATTTCAGTTGCACTCAAATTATCAAACAATAGCAACAACAACGAAACCCTTGACAAATAAAAATAAGTGCAGAGTTGCTATAATGTGTAATTAATATGTTTGAGTTTCAACTAATAAACATGTTATAGGAAAATATGTTTCATATCCGGATAAACAGTTAATAGAAACTGATTGAATTCAGGTATTTGATTTAGAGACAGTTTTCAAAGTATTAGCAATATGTTCAAATAAAGAAAAGCATGACTGCAATGTCTCATCTATTAGAAAACATAAATAAGGAGACAGAATATATTTAAAAACAGGAAGAAGGAATTAAAATTTATAAAAATTGAAATGAAATATTCATTAGTGAGGTTCAATTGTATACTAAGTTTGCAAAAGAAATTATCAGTGAACTTGAAGATATATCAAAAGAGGTCTATTAATCTGAAGAAAAAAGAATCAGGAAAAATGAACAGATTGGAAAATTTGGGGATATTAGTAGTGCAAATATATACATAATGGAAGGACCACAGGGAGAAGACAGAGACAAAGGGGCAAAAAAATATTGAAACAGATCATGGAAGTTTTTAAACTTCCAAAACTGTAATGAAAAATATTAAGATATCAGAAGCTCAAGGAATCCCAAATAATAAACACAAAGAGAGCCACACCTAGAGATGTCATTATGTGATTGAAAACCAGTCATAATGGGAAAATCATAGAAGTAGTAAGAGATGTGTACATAAAAGGGAAGAATAATATGACTAATAGAAGCACTCTCATAAGAAAAAAAATGAGGCCATTTCAAAGGTGCAGAAAAAAGTAACTCTTAATCATGAATTCTATATTCAGTAAAACTATCCTTCAAAAATAAAGTTAAAATAAAGACTTTTCTGAATAAATGAAACTGAAGAAAATTCATTCTTGCTAAAGAAACACTAAAGAAAATGTTTTAAGCAGAAAGGAAATGATACTGGATGGTAACTTTCATTAATAATCAGAAATAAAGTCAATAGAAATGATAAATAAATATTTAAGTATAAGACTATGTATATTTTTTCTCATTTCATCTCATAACTTAAAAAAGGCATAAGCTGGGGCTAACGAGGTGGCTCAGTGGTACAGTTGTTGCTTGGCATGCATGAAGCCCTGGGCTCAATTCCCAGCATCACATACACACACAAAAAGCAGAAGCTGGGCATGGTAAGTCTGCAGTTTCAGCTATTCAGGAGGCTGAGGTGGGAGGATTGCAAAAACAAAGGCAAAATATAGAGATTTGGGAAAGACTAGATAGACATTTAGTTTTTTTGTTATATCATTCATTCTCTCTATATTTTATTCTTAAAATAGTTCCTCAAAAATAAGAGTACAGGCTAAGCATGGTGGTATGCGCCTGTAATCCCAGTGTCTCAGGAGACTGAGGCAGGAGGATCATAAGTTCAAGGCCTACCTCAACAACTTAATGAGGCCCTAAGCAACTTAGGAAGACCCTGTCTCAAAATAAAAAGTAAAAAGGGCTGGAGATGTAACTCAGTGATTAAGCACCCTGGGTTCAATCCCTCGTACCAAAAAAAAAAAAAAAAAAAAAAAAAAAGGAGAGTACTTACTGAGATAGTTTGTTCCTGTATTGTCTATTCTATTAAAAGAATTATTTACCTCCAGAATAGTATTGCTTTTCAGTGTACCAAAATCAAAATCTTTATTCTATCAAGGAAAATAGAAATATTTCATTATATTTGAATATTGATTTTTATTTATAGAGAGAAAATGGTTGAAAATATTCTATAATAAGTCATATTTGCTATTTTATTATTTTTAATTTTATTTTTAGTTGTAGATGGACATAATATTTTTATTTATTTATTTTTATGTGGTATTGAGGATCGAACCCAGTGCCTGATACACATGAGGCAGGCGCTCTACTACTGAGCTACAGCTCCGGTCCCCATATTTGCTATCTTAAAAGTGAGAGTATATGCAATGAATTTAGCTACTAAGTTCTTGGGTAAGGTATTGGAATAAGATGGGATACAGATGATTTATGATCTAAATATTCTCTGATAAGATGGTGTTTATTCAGGTTATATTTGAGGCAAAAGGAAAATTTAGACCTTAAAGATACTCAAGAGGGGCTGGGGCTATAGCTCATTGGGAGGGTACCTGCCTCCCACATGTGAAGTACTGGGTTGGATCTTCAGCACCACATAAAAATAAATAAAGATGTGCGTCCAACTACAACTAAAAAAATATTTTTTAAGAAAACATACTCAAAAAATCACAGCTCAATTCCAGATGTTGGGTTGCGGGGATGATAAAGGAATAATCTTCTAGGAGATTGGTTGGTAAAATTTTTCAGTAAAAGACATAATTAAAAACTTTCTGGCACTGTGAACCATATGATCTCTGTTACAAATACTCAACTTTGTCACTGTAACACAATAGACCTTTACAAAACAGGCAAGGGGCTGGATTTTGTTCCCCAGCTCCCTTAACAGCCTGAATCATACTGAATTATACTACCAATTATGAGGCGGCTGATCTGGGCAGAAAATTATTGTTAGGGCCCTATGATGATTCCTTAGTTTCTATTATTCCTAATATCTTTCTTCTAATAAGGCTATAAAAAATTCTCTATCCCATGTATTTTTCCCATAATTTAATCATATTTCACAGAATTTTGCTAATTAGATATTTATTTAAATAAATAAGCACTTCCTTTAAAATTAATATATTTGTTATCTTGCTCAAGTTGAGAACAAACTAACTGAATAAGGGGGTGTGTTTTCTTTTTTTTCCAGATGAGGTCTTACTATATTGCTGAGACTGCTCTCTAATTCCTAAACTCAAGGAATTATCCTGCCTCAGTCTCCCACATGGCTAAGAGTACAGGTGTAACCACCATGCCCTCCAGAGTCTTGATTAAGTGAAAAAGATGAGATGAAGAGAGAAGGGGAAATAAAATCAAAAACAGGCTTGTTCACCAGGGCAGATAGGGTACACATTATTTAGCTAAAACGAAATTATAGAAACACAAAAAGGAATAAACATATCACCATGAAGAGAATTGAAGGAGAAAAGAAAGTGTTTTTACACCATCCTGAAAGCTTTAGGCTTTTAATGGTGGGCACAGATATCTACCATTAAAGAATCTTATAGAATAGTTTCACTGTCCTAAGAATCTTCTATGCTCTATGCATTCCTCCTGTCCCCAGTTCTTGGCAACCACTGATATTTTTTACTGTGTCCATAGTTTTGCTTATTATAGAATGTCATATAGATGGAAAAACACAGAATACAGCCATTGCAGGTTGGCTTCCTTCACTTGGCAATATGTATTCACATTTTCTTCATGATATTTCAAGGCTTGATAGCTCATTTACTTTTAGTGTTCAATAATATTTCACTATCTGGATGTACCACAGTTGTTTATCCACCCACCCAATGAAGAATATTTTGATAGCTTCCAAGTTTTGAAAATTATGCTACAAAAATTGAGCTACAAACATCAGCTTAAAAATTTTTTGGCACTTTTGGGTAAAAATAAATGAGTGTGATTATATGACGGGAGTAAATTTATTTTTGTAAGAAACTGTCAAATTGTCTTAAAAAGAGGCTTCAACATTTTGCACTCCCACAGTAATAAAATGATAGTTCCTGTTACTCTGCATTCTCATCAGGATTTGGTATCAGTGTTTTGGATTTTGGCTATTCTAGTAGGTATGTAATAGTCGATTAGTATTTTTATTACTTTTGCTGTTTACTTTCTTTCAGTGCTGGAGATCCAACCCAATGTCTCACACATGCTAGGGAATCTATTGTTCAAACTTGAAATTCTATAATGACCTATGATGTTGTACATTTTTGTATGTTTGTCATCTGTATATCTTGTGAGTTATCTTTTACAGTGTTTTACTTATTTTTAAAATGGATTATTTATTTCTTTATTGGTGAGTTTTAAGAGTTCTTTGTATATTTTGGATAACAGTCTCTTAACAGATGTATACATTGCAGATATTTTTCACCCAATCTGTAGCTTGTTTTTTTAATTCTCTTGAAAATGTACTCCATAGAGCAGAAAGGTTTCTTTTTTAGATTTAAAAAAAATTATTAGAGCATTATAGTTATACCTAGTAGCTGTGTTTCATTTTGGCAAAATCACACCTGCAAGGAATTTTATTTCAATTCTCATTCCCACTTCTTTTCCTCCCCTTCTCCTTTCTACTATTCTCCTTCCTCTGCTCTGCTGCCTTCCTTTTGCTTATTTATTTGATTGGTACTTTTACATATACATAAAGGTAAAATTACCTTTAGTACATTTATAGATGCATACAATATGATTTTGTTAAATTCATTCCATATTTCCTCCCCATTCCCATCCTCCTTCCTTATCATTCTCTACCTTCTACTCCACTGATATTCCCTATATATCTGATTCCCCCCCCACCACTTTCTTTCCCTTATTTTGCCCTAGCTTCCATATGTAAGAGGAAATATTTGACCCTTGATTTTTTTGAGTCTGGCTTATATCAGTTAGCATAATGTTCTCCATTTCCATTCATTTACTGGCAAAAGCCATTATTCATTCCTCTTTATGGCAGAGTAAAACTCCATTGTGTATGTATACCACATTTTTTTTTATCCATTCATCTCTTCCAGGCATCTGGGCTCATTCCATGATTTGGCTATTGTGAACTATGCTGCTATTAACACTGAAGTGACTATATTGCTAAGTATGCTCATTTTGGTTCTTTTGGATAAATATCAAGCAATGGAATAACTCACAGAGCAGAAATTTTTAATGTTAAAGTCCATCTCATAAATATTTTTTCATGGAGGGAACCTTTGGTAATTATATTTTAAAAAGTCATTGTCATATCCAGTGTCACCTAGATTTTATCCGATGTCATTTTCTATGAGTTTTATGTTTTACACTCAGGTCTATAATCCATTTTGAAAGGTACAAAGTTTGTCTCTAGATTTTATTTTTTATTGCCCACGGATATCCATTTATTCTAGCACCATTTGCTGAAAAGACTATCTTTGGTTTTTTCCTGGTTCTCAGATTTTCTACATAGATAATCATGTCATTGTATTTCTTTTGTCTCCTTTTTCAAAGACCAGTTGACTATATTTATATGGGTCTATTTGTGGGCTTTTTGTTCTATTGATCTATTTGTTTAGTCTTTCACTAAAAACTCACTGTGTTGATTACATAACTTCACAGTGTTAAGTCAGGTAATGTCAGTTTTATGACTTCTTTTTTGATATAAATTGGCACATTTTGGGTCTTTTTCTATATAAAATAGAACTGGTTAGCTGAAATTCACAAATAACTTTCTAGAATTTTTAATAGAATTGCACTGAGTCTATTAAGTTGTGAATAACTGACATCTGACAATATTACATCTTTCATGAAAATGGAATATCTCTTCACTTATTTAGTTCTATCAGATTTATATAGTTTTCCTTACAGATACTGTACATATTACACAAAAATTTTGTGTTGCTAATGTAAAAGATACTATGTATTTTTAATAACTTTATTTTTTATTTTTTTGTGCTTGGTTCTGAGGAGTGAACCCAGTGCCTCACACATGCTAGGCAAGCACTCCACCACTGAGCCACAACCCCATACCTAATACTATGTTTTTAATTTCAAATTCTATTTATTTATTGTGGTACATAGGAAAGCAAATGTCTTTTGAATATTAATCCTGCATTTTGCAACCTATTAGCTGTTCCAGAAGTTTTTTCCTGGTTCTCAGATTTTCTACATAGATAATCATGTCATCTGAACAGTTTTGTTTCTTCCTTCCTAACATGTACAGTTACTGTTTCCTTACCTTACTTTATTGCAGTAGTAGGATTTCCAGTACAATGTTTAAATAGAGTGGTAAGAGTGGGCATCCTTGCCTACTTCATGATCTTAGAGGAAAAGCTTCTAGTTTCTTACCGTTAAAGTATGATGTTAGCTATAGGTTTTCAGTATTTTTTAAATCAAGGTAAAGAATATCTCCTTCTATTCTTAATTTAATGAGATTTTTTAAAGAAACCATGCATGGATGTTGAATTTTGTCAAAAGCCTTTTATTCATCTATTGATAGAAAGATTTTTTTTAGACTTTTTAAGACTACCAATGTAATGGATTAATGTTGATTGATCTTCAAATGTTGAACCAATCTTGCACATCTGGAATAAATCCCACTTGGTCATAATGTGTAATACTTTTTTATACATTATTTAATTCGATTTGCTAATATTTGTTGAGTATTTTTGCATCTATGTTCATTAGAGATACTCATCTATAGATATTGGTGTTATAATGTTTTTTCAGGTTTTTATAGTATTAATTCTGGCCTTTTAGAATGAATTGGGAAGTACTGTCATTGCTTCAAGCTTCTAGAAAAGATTATAGAAACGTGATATAATTGCATCCTTAAATGTCTGGTGGAAAGCACTAACAAAACCATTTGAGCCTGGAACTTTCTGTTTTGGAAGGTTCTTCATTGTTGACCAAATTTCTTTGATACATATCTATTAGGATGCCTATTTCTTCTTGTGTAAGTTTTAGAATATTGTGCCTTTCAAGGACTTGGTCAACTTCAGCTAGGTTATCAAATTTGTGTTGTTCATAGTTTTTATCATCTTTTAATGCCCATGGGATCTGCAGTGATGTCCACCCTTTCATTTCTCTTATAATTTGTGTTTTCTCTATTTTGTCTTAGCCTGGTTAGAAACTTATAAATTCTACTGACATCTTCAAAGAACCAGTTTTTGGTTTCATTAACTTTTTATAGTGCTTCCCTGTTTTTAATTTCATTGACTTCTGTCCAATTTTTTGTATTCTTTTTCTTTTTATTACTTTGAATTCAATCTGTTATTCTTTTCTAGCTTCCTAAGTAGATGTTTATTTTATTAATTTCAGATATTTTTCTGTAATATAGGCATTGAATGCTGTAAATTTCCCTCTATGGCCTGCTTTTGCTGCATCTTATAAATCTTGATTAAGTTGTATTTTCATTTAAAAGTATTTTGAAATTTCTACTCTGATCTAGTGTTATCTTGAAGTATGTTGTTTAATATCAAAGTATTTGAGGAATTCCAAATCTCTTTCTGTTATTGATTTCTGGTTTAAATCCATTCTTATCTAAAGGCAAATACTTATATGATTTTTTTTTAAAAATTTTGTCATGTGTGCTTTATGGCTCAGAATATGGCCCATCTGGCTCAATGTTCTATGTTAGCTTGAGCAGTTTTTGTATTCTGATGCTATTGGGTTAAGTTATAGATGTCAATTGCATCCAAGTGACTGATATGATGTAATTATATCTTTACTCAATTTCTGCCTGCTGGGTCTGTTCATTTCTGATAGAAGGATGATGATGTTTCTAACTAGAAAAGTGGATTAATCTATTTCTCCTTACAGTTTTTTTAATCAGTTTTTTATTTATGTATTTTGGTGCTCTTTTGTTATGAACATACACATTGAAGACTGCCATGTGTTTTTGAAAAATTAATACTTTTCTCATGATATAATGCTCCTCTACTTTATCCCTGATAATTATGATTGTTCACAAGTCTGTTCTTTATGAAGTTAATATAGCACTTCATCTTTATTTGTATTAGTTTTAGAATAATATACCTTTTTCCATCCCTATTCTTTTTAAAATTATTTAAATTTTTTTGTAGTTATAGATGTATAAATAAATAAATATCTTTATTTTACTTATTTATTTTTATGTGATGCTGAGGACCTAATCCAGGGCCTCACACGTGCTAAGCAAGCACTCTGCCACTGAGCTACAACCCCAGCCCTTCCATCCTTATTCTTTAATCAGTATGTATTTTGTAAACAACATTCACTTGGGTCTTATTTTTTAATATTTGTTTTTTAGTTGTAGTTGGACACAATACCTTTATTTTATTTTTTATTTATTTTTATATGGTGCTGAGGATTGAACCCAGGACCTCGCATGTACTAGGCAAGCGTGCTACCGCTGAGCCACAATCCTAGCCCTTGGGTCTGAGTTTTTGATCCCATCTGACAATGTCTATATGTTACCTAGTGTATTTGGATCACTGGCATTTAAAGTGTTTATTGATATAGTTGTATTAATATCTAACATATTTGTGTTTGCTATTCACTGCCATGTTCTTTGTTCTTAATTTTGTCTTCTACTCTTTTTTTTTATCTTTTGTGGTTACAATTGAGGATTTTATATAATTCTATTTTTCTTAGCATATCAATTATACTTATTTTTATTTTTTTTTAAATATGGTTGCCCTATAGTTTGCAATACACATTTACAACTAATCCAAATTAATGTTCAAATAACACTATTGAAGCAATACACAAGGTAAACACAAATTGTATGAGGCTGCTGCTAGTATAGATTAGCATACTATTTTACAGCAAACATTTTTTACAAGTAGAAGAAATACACTCTAAAATAATGATAAAATATAGTAAATACATAAACCAGTAACATAGTCATTTGTTTTTAAATAGCCATTCAATGATTCTATCCCATACATGAGTGTATTTTCTATACTTTTATATGACTGGCAGTGCAGTAGCTTGGTTAACACCAGCATCACCACAAGAACAGGAATAGTGCATTACACTATAATGATATGGCTACAGTGTCACTACTTGACAGGAACTTTTTAGCTCCATTATAATCTTATAGGACCATTATCCTTACAAATAGAACCAGAAACTGAAAGTCTCTGCAATATTATTTTTAGATCCTAAACTTCCAATCCTTCCATTTTCAAAAGACTCATAATAAGATTTTAATGAGGAAATTAAGCCCTGAAAATCATGGTTGTTTGTAAACAAAGCTTTTACTTAATTTATATAAAGGAAAACAACTACATGAAAATATATTGTACTTTCATTGAAAGTAACTTTTTTGAAAAAAGATACAAAAAAGAATGATAGCCTAAAAATCCTGCCCTAGAATATCCATTTCTTTGTCACTAGGCAAGCCACCTCTTAAGCAAGTTATATAAACATGTGATTAAATGTAATGAGACTGATTTTTGTGTGTGGTTGAGTGTTTAGATTTCTCATTTAAAGAGACAAGTGATTTAACTGTCATTTGTACAGAAACTGAAGTGTTACTCCTTTTATTATTCAAAGGATATGCTATTTTAGGTTTTTATTTTTTTGGTTGTTTAATTCTATTGATATATGGATGTATATTACTTATTCCATGATGAGACAGAGTGGGATTCCTAACAGTGACATGTTCAAAGCACATTCAGAGTTTGAGATTCTATACTTTGTGTATGAAGGAGCCATTATGAACCTAGGATATCTATAGGTGTGCATGTGAGAGAGAAAAAAGGAGAGAGACAGAGAGTGAGTGAGAAAGATTTTGAAAAATTGGCTAGGACTGTAGTTCAGTGGCAGAGTGCTTGCCCATCATGGGTGAGGCACTGGGTTTGAGGCTTAGCACCATGTGAAAATAAAACAAATAAAATAAAGGCATGCTGTCCACTTACAACTATAAAAATAATTTTTTAAAAAAGAGCACAAGACTATGCACTCCCAAAATAGAAACATGGAAGCTATGACAAATCTCCTTTTTCTATAATGTTTCTAAAACTACAAAATCAAAAATGAAAGAACAGAGGGGGAAACAAATTATAGAACTAATTTCAAGTTTCAATGTCGTTTTTCTATAACTCTCCAATTAGTTCCTGAGTAGCTTGCAGCCTAACCTTCAGGAAATAACCTTAGGTAATCAATAAATTTTCCTTTCCCCCACAAGTCCTGGCCCTTTTCTCTGCTCTATTAGAAAATGCCCACTAAATAAACAGGGTCATGGGAATATGCATGTAAGATCAATGTGCAGAAAGTATATTCACCAGAGTCCAATAATTTATGCTAGCAGATGAAGACTTTCCAAGTTCAGAGAAAAGCTTGGTTCAGTGCTTCCAAAACACTGATGTTATTTTAAAAAGCAATGTTTACTAATGAAGAAAAAAAATGAAAAAAAATGTTCTTTCAAAAGCTTAAAAGTTAGCACGAAGTAAATAATAAAATAAAAATAGAAAACTTCAATTACTTATACAACATCATATTTTAAATTTAATTCTCTCTAAACTCTGTTAATCCTCTTTATAAATACTTGGTGAATATGAGAAGCTTTAAAATTTTAGGAGGAGGCGTGAACATGCTCTATATACAAAGATATGAAAAATTGTACTCTATATGTGTAATAAGAACTGTAATGCATTCCACTGTCATGTATTTTAAAAAAATAAAATCAATAAAACTAAAAAAACAATTTAGGAGGAAAGCAACTTTTATACAATTCTGCAAGGTTGTACCATTTTAAACTTTGGGTCCTAACATTGCCAGGAATATGATATTATTTTTAGCTAACAAGATTAAATATCAAAAGTAGATCTTTAGTCAATGTTGCTTCTATTCACAAAAATTTAATACAAAAGCATGGAAATATTAAAATATAAATCTGTTAAGCAATATTTGATTTTTAGTTTTGAAATATTCAAAGAACATTTTCTCTTTGTCTACATGTTGCTTGTAACAGAGCTAAACATCAAAAATATACAGATTAAGCAGTGGCTTTATTGTCGCATGCTTTATTATTTATCACATACATTTCTCATTTTCTCCCCATTTACATTTCTTATTGCACATACCATTTGTAATTATTTTATTCACTATTCCTTGTGGAGGACAAGAAATATGTGACTGTTTATTCGTCTGTGGTACCATTTCCTGTGTTTCTGACAGGGTTCCCTTAGCTTGGTCATATGTGCTACTCTTAGGATCGTTGAGGATCTGAAGTAAAACAAGGAAATCTTTAAAGAACTATACTTTCAATACAATTTTATGAATGCACTAAACCACCACATCTCATAATTAAATTAATATTACTACTGCTAAATCACATATACATATATGCTCTATATCAATAGGTATTTGGGGATATCACAGCAGTGCATTTTGTAAGGCACCATGATTTACACTTTAATAGACTCAAGTCCCCACCATTTTCACTTACCATTTATATATACTGAACAAGTGAGCCTGTAATGTGGGCAAGATAATTAAAAGTATCCATCTTCCATCTACCTCCCTGAGCTTATATAACAAAACTTTTCTGAAACAAAATACAACTTATTGGAAAAGAGGTGATCTATAATTTTGTAATTTTTGGAATCATTTGAAAAATTATATAACTGAAAGAAAAATTAGAACAGTATAGGTCAAGTCTTCACAAATTTAGGCACACTCCTACTAATATTTATAGATAACATAGATAGTTCATGCCTATACCCATACCTCAATCTCCCAGGCCTTTGAATGATATTCTAGTCATGAAATTGCTGATTTGGACAAAAGAAATGTTTGGTTTATGAGAATATTAAGTGGCTTTTCCTATTGTTTAAAAAAATAAACACAGCAACAACAATAAACCCAGAGCAGAATTAACAATTAACTCTGAACAGAGATCTTCAAACTTCCCTTTATTATTGTCATGAGGGATATACATATGCATACAAACACTTTCACTTTGAGTGTATTCCTAGTATTTTCAGTACAGTGGGAAAGAGAACATCACATTGTTGCAGGAAATATAACAAAGGCTAGAGAGTAAGAAAATATTCAGAAAAGGGAAGGTTAACATCAATGACTAGAGAGACAGAGATATTACAGTATCTGATGGTTAAACATGAATTGTGTAGTTCAATGATTAAAATTCTCAAACCTAATGAGCAACCTATTGGTGTTCTGATGTAGAAGCTTTTTCTAGATGTTTTTCCATGGTATAAAAAGGCTAAACAAACAATGATGAATTTGTATTAGGGTTGTGAAAAAACAGATACAGTGAGATCATAGTTTTCTTATTTGAGAATTTATAATAACTTGATATCAGAATGAATTAGAAAGGAGAAAAAAATGAATGTTTAAAATATTTCAAAGTACCTTTTTCCTTTAAGAACTGTAGAAATTTATATTTCAAAAATAATGTAATTATAATTATAAGCAATTATTATTTAGTAAATAGACCAACAAAAGGCCTAATGACCTACTCTATATACTTGCAAAATAAAAAACTTGCATATCTTAAAAATACACAGCACATACTTACCTTTGCAACTACTAGTTTAAATTGCTGAATTTTCCTGGACATGGCAAGAAATAACAAGGCATATTACCTTTATTCCTAAAATCTACCCCATTAAGCTCCAAAATACTCTGTACTAATACTTTTTTATGTTTCTTTCTGATCAATTCATAGGACTTGTTAAACTATTTCAAAACTATCTCTTCTCATTTTTTTTAGCCAGACACATAGGAGAAATCTAATAATAAATTTTATAAAGAAAATTTAAGATCAGATATTTATTTCATATATTAAAATGTAGCTTTAAGTTTTTACCTGATCAGATCTCTTCTCCAAATGTTCATTTTTTGAATTTGTGGTGTGCATGCTAGAATTTAAAAGAAATAATAATTTGAAAGTATTTTGGGACTATAAATCCATATGAAAACAAACATGATTAAGTGACATTAATTTTTTAATTATTTTTAATCATAAAGTTATATCATAATGAAGTCAGATAACCTTTATATGACTTTATCTGAATATTTGCTTTTAAAATTATTAATCAAAACCATGTGAATAAGTCCTAAAAACCATTTTCATATAGAATTTAATACTTCTCTCTAGTTTATAATATTTTAAAATCACATGTAAGAAAATTCAGTTCTTTATTTCACAAACTCAACAAGTATGTTTGAGATAATTTTCACCCATTGATTTACTCTACCTTCAGTTATAAACCTGCATGAGACTCCAAGAAACTTTAAAATGAAATATGGAAGATGGCCAACTAGAGGTACTGGACATGCTTTCTTTCTGAAAAGAAGAATCAAAAGCAAAGAATAAAAGTTTGCTATTCAACTAGAATACATGGAGGAGAGCACTGGAAAGCAGTGTTAGTGAAACAGAGAAGCAGTGGAACACAGAGGCTCAAGATAACGTTTTTAAAAAAGGAGCAAGCTATCTTGCATCAATTGCCCTGTCATCCAGTCTGGACTAGCTTCAAACTGAGAAAGTCTTCCTATTGTGATAGATATTTTCTGGGAGCACAGGAAAAGATAACATGACACCATCAGTATCAATGTGAACCTTCTACAACTCAGTTATATCATTGTTGCTACTCTGTAGTATAAAAATAAAATGCCTAACCAGAAATATGAATTAACTCATATGGGAAACAAAGAACTAGTATTTAAAAGGAAACTAACAAGAGAATAAAACTATGCCTCCCTACACTAAATGCTCAGCCTTTGGATAAGAATCTGCTAAGCCAGTGTTGGCAAAAATAAACCCTGCTTCCTGCTGAATGCCCTGGAGTCCAGTGTCTCTGTGAGAGAATCCTGCCAACACTAGTAAAAGAAAAAGGTAAATGGCAGGCCCCCAACAACCTTCATTGACACCATTAACACCTGATGTTTTTGATTTTGGGGAATTCTGTAGCACTCATGGACCTTGAAACTGGTTTGGGGTGTTGTCATGGAGTGTGAATCATTGCACCACTCCAGAGAGGGAACTTAATTCATGTCATACTTTCCCCCACACAGATTGTTGTTGCACAGTGCCATTTTGAGATCAAATCCACTTATTCCAAGCTACATCCACTGTGCATGCCATGTCATATCAACTGGAATGTCTCCACAACCACATTGCCTATGGAGACTTAAGGAACCCCCTTCCTACTGCTGAGCACATGCATCTGCTAGAGTAGAACTTCCCCCATGCAGCCCAAAAAATCTGATGGAAGCTGCACCCCGGCTATTGCACCAACCATGCCTTGCTTACCTGGGCCAGTCAGAGGAGCCCAGCCCACTTATAGACCTGTAGAAACTGGGAGGCATCTCACAAGAGCTGCCCCAGAGTGATATGCAAAACTCACCACCACAGGCAATGTCAACATTGATTACAACTGAAGAAGCTACACAATGACTACATTTCTGTGGCCCAAAAGAACCAAAGCTAATGTATCCCACCCAACCAGTACCTTAACTTCAGGAGAAATTCTTCTACTTATGGAAGCCACTCAATAAAATTGAATAGAGCAAAAGGTTATCTGATGTGCAAATATCATCACAGAGACACAAGAGGCATGAAAAAGGAAGATAATGTGACATCTCCAAAGGGACATAGTAATTTCCCAAAGAAAATGAAATTGATGAGATACCTGAAAAAGAATCCAAAATAATAATTCTAAGTAAACCCAGTGAGATAAAAGAGAATACAGACTGATAAACCATCATGAATTAAGAAAATAATTCATAATCTGAAAGAAAGCAACATAAAGACAGAGATCATAAAAAAGAACCAAGTGAAATATTAGAACGGAAGAACCTCATAAGTAAAATTTTAAAAACATGGTTTTTAAACACATGATCAGGTCAAGCAAAAGAAAAAATTTCTGAATTTGACAGGTCCTTTGAAATAACTGTCAGCCAAAACAACAAAAACAAACAAACAAACCACAACAACACCCTATACCACTAATAAACAAATATTTGCATTATGGATGTATCAGAAGGGGAAGGGAGGAAGAAAAGTGTAGAAAACAATTCAGTGAAATAATAGCTAAAATAAATCTTGAGAAAATTACAGACATCCAGATCCAGAAGATTCAAAGGACTCCAAATAGATTTGACCAGGCCCTCTCAAATGCAAAAATCAAAACAAATAATTCTCAAAACAGCAAGAGAAAAAAAGCACTAAGTCACACTTAAGGAAGAGCTCATTTGATAAACAACAGTTTTCTCAGAAGAAATCTTATAGGCCAAAAGGGAATGGGATGATATAGTCAAATCCTGAAAGAGAAAAATTGCCAATCAAGAATTCTATATCCAGTGAAGCTGTTCTTTAGAAATAAAGTCTTTCCAAAACAAACAAAAATTAGGATGTTCACCACCACCAGATTGGCCTTACAAAAAATGTCTTGAGAGTTCTATATTAAGAAATACAAAGATATCTACTATCATGAAAATACAAAACTATAAAACTCATTAGTACAGCAGATATATAAAAGAGAAAATAAAACTTATCAACACAGAAAACCACCAAACAACAAACAACAGGAGGGGAAGAAAGGAACACAGGATATACAAAACAACTTCAAAAAAATGAACAAAATTTTAACTTTACCTACCAATAAAAATCTTGAATATAAATGGATTAAATTATTTTTTCTTTCTATATTCTGTATTGATGTATTTTAGTTGTACATAGTGATGAGATCCATTGTTATACATTCATATACATACACAATATAATTTGGCCAATACTAAATTCTTCAAGTAAAAAAATTTAGACTGAATGAATAGATTGAAAAATAAAAACAAGACCTAGAGCCAGTGTGGCACATGCCTGTAATGCCAGTGACTCAGAAGGCTGAGGCAGTGAGATCTCAAATTCAAATTCAGTCTCAGCAACTTAATGAGACCCTGTCTCAAAATAAAAAATGAAAAGGAGTGGGGATGTAGCGCAGTAGCCCTGGGGTTCAATCCCTGGTACCACAAAAACAAAATGTAAAACGTAAGAGCCAACAACACAATGTTTTTTTTTCTTCTGTCCACAATAAACTCAATTCATCAGTAAAAACATACACACAGACTAAAAGGGATAGAAAAAGATATTCCACTCAAATGGAAACCCAAAGCATGCAGGAGTACCTATAGTAGTAAAAAAATAGATTTTAAGTCAAAAACTGTAATATAGACAAAAACTGTAATATAGACACTATATAATGATTGAGAGATCAATTAAAAAAGAGAATCCAGGGGGATCCAAGATGGTGGGCTAGAAGGAGGATGCATTCTGTGTTGCTCTGGGACCTAGGATTCAAGTAGTGGGAATACTGTTTCTTTGCAAGTGATTAGAGGACCCCTGGCTGGGGCTTAGCAACATCAAGGTACCGAAAGTTCCCAACTCCCCTGTCCCTGTCAACTGCTAACCCGGCATAGTGCCTGCAGCTACACGGTCCATAGCTTGCAAAACCAGACCCTAAACTGCCCAATATAAAACAGCTCTCTGAGACAGGTGCACAGCCTCCAGAGTGCACCCAACAGACCTCCGGAGAGAAACGTTCCTGACTGGGAAGCAAAAAGGGAGAGGGTGAGTGAGATACAGTTTAGAGACTAAATTGGAGACCAAGATTTGTGAGGTCTACAGGTGATATGAGGATATAAGACTAGGCGCCCACACTATGTGAACAGGCCCCAAAGGAGATCCTTGGGGTGCAGTCTCCCATTGAGGACCATCAAGTGCTATACCCCACCTCCAAGAGCTATGCCCCCAAGCCAATGCTCCCACCTAATAACCTTCACTATCCTGAGGGTGGAGTTATCAGCAAACAACAGACAAACCCACCTATTGGATGAGATGGGAAGCAGGAAAGACACTGATCTCCAACAAAAACAATTCTTGTATCTTCCTTGGAATTTTTTTTTTCTCTTTCTCTTCTCCCGTCTTCACATCCCCAACATTTGTGAAACCATGTACTTTTCATGAATTAGGCTACTGAGGACTGGGATGTCTGGATAGTATATTACAGTGGTGTTTGCAAATTCTTTTATCTCCTATTTTTACGTTTTTAATTTTTCTTAATATTTATGTTTGTTTGTTTGTACTCTACTGTCTTCCCACTTACTTATCTCCCCAAATCATTTTCTCTCTTCTCTTGCTACTAACCAACATTATTAGAATCCATGGCCAACTCAGCAGAAGAAATGACAGAGAAAGAGGTCAGGATGTACATAACTAAAATGTTCTATGAACTAAAGGATGATATAAAAAAGCAAATACAGGCAGCAAAAGATCATTTTGATAAAAAGCTACAAAGCAAATACAGGAAACAAAAGGTTACTTCAATAAGGAGACAGAAGTTCTTGGAAAAAAAACAAGCAGAAATCCTTGAAATGAAAGAAACAATAAACCAAATTAAAAGCTCAATAGAAAGCATCACCAACAGATTACATCACTTGGAAGACAGGACCTCAGACAATGAAGACAAAATACATAATCTTGAAAAGAATGATGACCACACAGTGAAAATGGTAAGAAATCATGAGAACACTCAAGAATTATGGGATAAAATAAAAAGACCAAATTTAAGAATTATTAGCATAGAGGAAGGCCTAGAATTCCAAACCAAAAAAAAAAAAAAAAAAAAAGAAAAAGAAAAATCTATTCATTGAAATAACACCAGAAAATTTTCCAAACATGAAGAATGAATTGGAAAATCAAATACAAGAGGCTTACAGGACATCAAGTGTACAAAATTACAACAGATCCACACCAAGGCACATTATAATGAAAATGCCTAGCATATAGCTAAGGAGAGAATTTTAAAAACCATAAGATAAAGGAATCAGATTACATATAGGGGGAAACCAATTAGGATATTTGCAGATTTCTCAACCCAGAACCTGAAGGCTAGAAGATCTTGGAACAACATATATCAAACTCTGAAAGAAAATAGATACCAACCAAGAATTTTATATCCAGCAAAATTAAGCTTTAGATTTGATGATGAAATAAAAACCTTCCATGATAAACAAAAGTTAAAAGAATTAACTAGAAAGCCTGCACTAGAGAACATCCTCGACAAAATATTCCATGAGGCGGAAATGAAAAAAAAAAACAATAAAAATCAGCAAAGGGAGGTATTACAATAAAGGAAACACCAATAAAAGGAGAAACTAATTCAAGTTAAATACCAAAAATAAACAAAAATGGCTGGGAATACAAATCATGTCTCAATAATAACCCTGAATGTTCATGGCCCAAACTTAGCAATCAAAAGACATAGACTAGCAGATTAGATTAAAAAAAACAATATGCTGCCTCCAAGAGACTCATCCACAGACTAAAGGTGAAAAGGTTGAAGGTCAAATTAAGTAGACTTCAAGCTAAAGTTAATCAAAAGGGATAAAGAAGGAGATTTCATATTGCTCAAGGGAACTATACCATCAACAAGACATAACAATTATAAATATATATACCCCAAACAATGGAGCATCTACATTCATCAGACAAACTCTTGCCAAGTTCAAGAGTCAAATAGACCACAACACAATGATTTTTGGTGACTTTAACACACCTCTTTCACCACTGGATAGATCTTCCAAACAAAAGCTGAACAAAGAAACTACAGAACTCAATAATACAACCAATAACTCAGACTTAACAGACATATATAGAAAATGTCAGTTATCAACAAGTAAATAAACTTTCTTCTCAGCAGCACATGGATCCTTTTCTAAAATAGACCATATGCTATGCCACAAAATAACTCCTGGAAAATACAAAAAAGTAGAGATACTATCCTGCATCTATTAGATCATAATGTAATGAGATTATAAATAAATGATAAAATAAAAAATAGAAGCTACTCCAACACTTGAAGACTAAATAATATGCTATTGAATGATCAGTGAGTTGCAGAGACATCAAAGAAGGGATTAAAAAATCCTTAGAGGTAAATGAGAACACTGATACAACATATCAAAATCTCTGGGACACTATGAAAGCAGTATTAAGAAGAAAGTTCATTTCATGAAGTTCATTCCTTAACAGAAGAAAAAGTCAACAAATAAATGACCTAACATTACATCTCAAAGCTCTAGAAAAAGAAGAACAAATTAACACCAAAAGCAGTAGAAGACAGGAAATAATTAAAATCAGAGCTAAATTAATGAAATTGAAACAATTGAAAAAATTGGCAAAACAAAAAGTTGGTTCTTTGAAAAAATAAATAAAACTGACAGACCCTTAGCCATGCTAACAAAGAGAAGGAGAAATAAAACTCAAATTACTTAACATCTGTGATGCAAAAAAACATATCACAACAGATACTACATAAATACAGAAGATAATTAGAAACTATTTTGAAAACTTGTACTACAATAAAATAGAAATTAATGAAGGCATCAACAAATTTCTAGAGTCATATGATTTGCCCAAACTGAATCAGGATGATATTCATAAGTTAAACAGATCAATTTCAAGTAATTAAATAGAAGACACCATCAGAAGCCTACCAAACAAGAAAAGCCCAGGACCAAATGAATACATAGCTGTGGTCTACTAGACCTTCAAAGAAGAACTAATACCAGTAATTCTCAAGTTATTTCATGAACTAGAAAAACAGGGGACACTTCCTAACTCATTCTATGAGGCCAATATCACTGATTTCAAAACCAGACAAAGACATGTCAAAGAAAGAAAACTTCAGACCAATATCTCTAATGAATATAGATGCAAAAATTCTGGCAAGTTGAATACAAAAACATATTAAAAAGATAGTGCACCACAATCAAATGGTGTTAATATAAGGGATGTAAGATTGGTTCAACATGCAGATATCAATAAAGGTAATTCATTACATCTAATAGACTTAAAGAATCATACGATAATTTCAATAGATGCATAAAAATCATTCAATGAAATTACAGTACCCATTCATGTTCAAAACACTAGAAGACTAGGAATAACATAAATATATCTCAACATTGTAAAAACTATCTATGCTAAGCCCAAGGCCAACATCATTCTAAATGGAGAAAAATTGAAAGCACTCCCTGTATAAAGTGGAACAAGACAGGGAGGCCTCTTTCACCACTTATATTTAACACAGTTCTTGGAATACTGGCCAGAGCAGTTAGACAGACGGAAGATACAGATAGGAAAAGAAGAACTCAAAATGTCACTATTTGCCAGTGATATAATTCTATACCTAGAAGACTCAAAAAAATTCCACAAGAAAACTTCTAAAGCTAATAAATGAATTCAGCAAAGTAGCAGGATATAAAATCAATACCCATAAATCAAAGGCAAATTTTTGTATATCAGTGATAAATCCTCTGACAGAGAAACTAAAAAAAACTACCTCATTTACAATAGCCTTAAAAAATAAAATACTTGGGAATCAGTGAAAGAGGTGAAAGACCTCTACAATGAAAATTACAGAATGCTAAAGAAAGAAATTAAAGAAGACCTTAGAAGATGGAAAGATCTCCCTTGTTCTTAGACAGGCATAATCAATATTGTCAAATGACCATACTACCAAAAGCACTATACAGACTTAATGCAATTCCAATCAAAATTCCAATGACATTCCTCATAGAAGTAGAAAAAGCAGTCATGAAATTCATCTGGAAAAATAAGAGACCAAAAATAGCTAAAGTAATCCTTAATAAGAAGAGTGAAGCAGGTGATATCACTATACCAGACCTTAAACTATAGCAAGAGTAACAAAAACGGCATGGAATTGGCACCAAAATAGACTTGTAGACGAATGGTACAGAACAGAGGACACAGAGACAAACCTATATCAATATAGTTATCTTGTATTAGACAAAGGTGCCAAAAGCATATATTGGAGAAAGGATAACCTCTTCAACAAATGGTGCTGAAAAAACTGGAAATCAATATACAACAAAATGAAATTAAACCCTTATCTCTCACCATGCATAAAACACAAGTCAAAGTGGATCAAGAACCTAGTAATTAAATTAAATTAAAGGTAATTCATCACATCAATAGACTTAAAGATAAAAATCATATGATCAGGGCTGGGGATGTGGCTCAAGCGGTAGCGTGCTCACCTGGCATGCGTGCGGCCGGGGTTCGAGCCTCAGCACCACATACAAACAAAGATGTTGTGTCCGCCGAGAACTAAGAAATAAATAATAAAATTCTTTCTTTCTCTCTCTCTCTCTCTCTCTCTCTCTCTTTAAAAAAAAATCATATGATCATTTCAATAGATGAAATAAAAAATCTTTCAACAAAATACAGTACCCATTCATGTTCAAAACACTAGAAAAACTAGTAGACCCTGTTTCTATAGAATAAAAAGTAGGCCTAAGTCTTCATCATGTCAGATTAGGCCCCAACTTCATTAATAAGACTCCTATAGCACAATAATAAAATCAAGAATCAATAAATGGGATGGATTCAAACTAAAAAGCTTCTTCTCAGCAAAAGAAACAACCAGGGGCTGGGATTGTGGCTCAGCAGTAGAGTGCTTGCCTAGCACGGGCAGGACCTGGGTTCGATCCTCAGCACCACATAAAAATAAAGGCATTGTGTTGTGTCCATCTACACCAAAAAAATAAATATTTTTAAAAAAGAAAAGAACAACCAGTGAGGTGAAGAGAGAATCTACAGAATGGGAGAAAATTTTTACCACAAGCACATCAGATAGAGCACTAATCTCTAGGATATATAAAGAACTGAAAAACCTTTACACCAAAACAAAACAAATAACCCAATCAATAAATGGGCCAAGAAACTGAACAGACACTTCTCAGAAGAGTATCTACAATCAATCAACAAATATATGAAAAAATGTTCAACATCTCTAGCAATTAGAGAAATTCAAATCAAAACTACTCTAAGATTTCATCTTACTCTAGTCAGAATGGCAGCTATTAAGAAAACAAACAACAATAAGTCTTGGTGAAGATATGGGGAGAAAGGCATACTCATACACTGCTGGTGGGACTGCAAATTGGTGCAATCAATCTGGAAAACAGTATGAAAATTCCTTGGAAAACTTGGAATGAAACCACCATTCAATCCAGCAATCCCACTCCTCAATTTATACCCAAAGGACTTAAAAACAGCATACTATAGTGATGCAGCCACATCGATGTTTATAGCAGCACAATTCACAATAGTGAAATTGTGGAACCAACCTAGATGCCCTTCAGTAGATGAATGGATAAAAAAACTGTGGTATATATACACAATGGAATATTACTTAGCATTAAAAATAATAATAAAATTATAGCATTTGCAGGCAAATTGAGTTTGAAATATTATGCTAAGTAAAGAAAGCCAGTCCAATTGCCAAATGTTTTCCCTGATATGATGATGCTGATCCATAATGGGGATGTGTATGTGTGTGGGGGAGAGAATGGGAGGAATGGAGAAACTTTAGATAGGGCAAAGGGGAGGGAGGGAAAAGGAGGGAGCAGGGGGGTAGGAAAGATGGTGGAATGAGATGAACATCATTACCCTAAGTACATGTATAAAGAAGACACAAATGGTGTGCCTTGTACAACCAGAGACATGAAAAATTGTGCTCTGTATGTGTTCTATAAGTTTAAATGCATTCTTCTGTCATATATAACCAATTAAAAATAAATTAATTAATTTAAAAAAAGAGACCCCAACAATTATAAATATATATCTAACCAATGACAGAATACCCAATAATATAAAGGAACTAATACAACAATAGTTGGTGACTGCAATACTCCACTTATATCAACAGATCATCAAGACAAAAACTCAACTAAATACCATTAAAATTAAACTAAATTATGAACCAAATACACATTTACAGACCTAAGAGACATTTATAGAAATAACATTTCATCCAATAGTTGCAGAATACTCATTCTTCTCATCAGCACATTTGGAACATTCAATAGGATAGACCATACATTAGGCAACATAACAAGTCTCAGCAAATTAAAAAAATTAGAAATGATAATACATATCTCTCTGACCCCACAATGAATAAAACTAGAAAACAATAAGAAGAGAAATTTTAGATATTGTACAAATACATGAAAACTAAACAGCATGATCTTGAAGTTAATCAAAACTTCAAAAAAATACAAAAATCTTTTACAAGAAAATGGAAATACAATATATTCAAAATCTGTGGGATATGGCAAAATAGTTAAAAGGGAGGCTTATAGCAATAAGTTCCTACATAAAAATAAAAATATTTCAAACAAACAACTTAATAGTATAAGCTAAAAGAACAAGAAAGCAAGAATAAATCAAACCCAATATTAGAAGGAAAGAAATAACAGAGATCAAAGCAGGAATAAATAAAACAAAAATAACACCAATAATACAAAGAGTTGGTTTTCAAAAAATATAAAGAAATTCAATAAACATTTAGGTAGACTAATAAAGAAGAAAAGATAATAAAATAAGAGATTAAAAAAGGAGACATTACTGATACCACAGAAATACAAAGGATCATTAAGTATTATTATGAACAACTATAAACCAATAAACTGAAAAAACTATAAGAAATATGAATTTCTGAACATCTACCAAAACCGAACCATAGAACCACAGAAAACTTGAACAGAATAATAATGCATGAGATTGAATCAGTAATAAAAAGTCCCCCAATAGACAATGACTCAAGATCAAATGGTTTTATTGCTGAATTCTATTAAACTTTTAAGTAACTATTACCAATTCTTCTCAAACTATTCCAGTAAATATAAAGGTACAGAATGCTCCCAAATTCGTTCTATAAGGCCAGAATTATTATGATACCAAAACTAGACAAGGATATAATAAAAAGAAAACTATAGACTAATATCCGTGATGAACATAAGTCCAAAAATCCTTAAAAAAAAAAAAGCGACTCAATTCAGCAAGTACATATAAAGAATTGTTTACCATGACCAAGTGGATTTATCACAGTGATTCAAGGATGTTTCAATATATACAAATCTATAAATCAATATCACATTAGTAGAATGAAGGACAAAACCATATGATCATCTCAATAGATGGAGAAAAAGGACTCAGGAAAACTCAACATCCCTTCATGACAAGAATTCTGGATTAATAGGTATGGAAGAAACATACCTCAACATAATAAAACTTACATCTGACAAACCCACACAGCCAACATCATACTGAATAGTGAAAACTTAAAAACATTTCCTTTAAGATCTAAAATAAGACAAGGATGTCCATCCACTTTCATCACTCTTATTCAACAGAGTAGTGAAGTCTTGGTCAGAGCAATTAGAAAGAAAGCAATCAAAACATAAGGGACCAAAATCAAATTATCCCACTTTATAGCTAACATGATTATATTATAGAAAAACCTAAATACTCACCAAAAAACTTACAGCTACACAACAAATTAAATAAAACTGTAAGACAAATTACAAACATACAAAAACCAGGAGCATTTTATATACCAATAATGAAACTTCTGAAAAAGAAATAAAAAAAATATTCCGTGTACACTAGCTCCAAAAAATACCTAGAAATAAATGCAAAGGAAAACTATGAAACACAGATGAAAGAAAAATGAAAGAAGACACAGAAATAATGAAAAGAGGTTCAAGTAGGAAGCCCGAAGTTCTAGCCCACGCAAGGCTCCGAAAGCGCCTTAGCAGAATCACCTATCAAAACATCTGCAGATCACCAAGACTTTCGCTCTGCTCCCACCCAGGTCACTCAGTTGTTACCTACCCACAGCACAACGCCATCCCCCAGCTCCCGCTACCTCACCAGACACCCCGGTGCTGAAAGCAGCCAGCCACCTTGGCTCAACATTCTCACCATATTAGATGGGGGCAGTTCCCAGAGTGGATTTCTAGCCACCAAGTACCAGGTTTCCAACCTTCCCTCTTCCCCAGTGGCAGTAACCCAGCACAGTAGTTGCCCAACACAGGTGTGCAGGGCGACTAGGGAACCACCAACCGGAGCCCCAGGGTGAGAGTTTCCTCAAATGGAAACTGCTAGGGGAGAGGGAGATAGGGCCAAAGTTTGGAGCCTAACAGAGAGACCAGAAACTGGAAATCTCCAAGCAAGAGAGAGAGATAGTACCAGGCGCTCAAGTCATACACGCAGTCCCAAAAAGAGATCTGTGAGGTGCAGTCTTCCTGCAGGGACTGGCGGGTGCCATTCCCCTCATCCAGGCACCCTGTGCCAGGACAATCTTCCCACCTTGTTTACCTCCACCATCCAGAGGGCAGAGACACCAGCTTACAACAGAGGAACTCACCTATTGAATGAGAAGAGAATCAAGAAAGATAGATGTCTAAAGCTAGCTACAACCCTGGTTTCTTCCTTTGAGTTTGTTGTTGTTTCTCTTCTACCCCTCTATCCTCCAGCCCTCACATCCCCAACATATGTGAAACCAAGAACTTTGCATCAAAAGCATGTCACCTTGACTCTGGTTCTCTGGTTCTGGATGGAATTAATTTATACCAAAAGTCAAATGGGTGTTTCAAATTGAACTTCATTAATTAGGTACACTTTGGTGGGACACCATAAATGTAATTCTTACCTGTTTCTCTACTTTTGCAGACTTTGAAACTTCATTCCTTCAACAGATAACAGTTGTCCTGGACATCAGTAGAAGTTAGTTTCAAGTTCCCCATTAGATACCAAAATGTATGGATGCTTAAGTTCCTTATATAAAATAGAGTGATATTTGTATACAACAGAAACACATCCTCTTATATACATTAGGTCATCTCTAGATTACTTATAACACCTAATATAATGCCTGCCTATCATTTCATTCACATGTACTATAGTACTCAGTATACTACAAATTCAAGTTTTGCTAGTTGAAATTTTTGGATTTTTTCACCAATATCTTTGATTTCCAGATTGTTGAATTCATAGATGTGAAACCCCCAAATAAAGAGGGCAACTGTACTTACTGAAAGTCTTTGGTGATTCAGGCATATCATCAGGACTAGTCCTGTTCCTCTTCTTAAGGATTGACAGTTTAGTAGAAGAGGCAAACAAAAGACTTCAAAATAGCTTAAGTGCTATTATGCAGAACTACAAGGGTGCTGGGGAGTGATTGCAGGATAATCCAATCAATCCAGAGGTGGTTGAGGTGCAGTTTAGGTATAGCTCCCCAAAGAAAGTAGGGCCTTAGCTCAAGTCATCTGAATAATATATTATAGAGTGTTGTATATGCTCCTTCCTTTTCCTTCTTTCATTTTTCTTTCCCCTTCATATTTTACTGTTTTAACATCTGTATTTTTGTAAATACACATTTTGTATTTGTTTTATCTACTCTACTGTCATCCCATGTACTTGCCTACCCTAAATTACTTCCTGTCTATTCTCTTGCTACTAACCTTCTTCATTAAATTTCTCATTCACACTTCCTAAGACATATTAAACTCTATATTCTCACATCCTTCCTCCTCAGCAAATCATCCTACTCCCCACCCCCAGTTTATTGTCCACCATGAGAAACTGTAAACCTTTTTACAAAACTATTGATTATATTTTAAATAACAATTGAATTCAACATTTCTGTACATTGAGACTAAACTGTAAACGTCTTAATAACAACAAATTGTTCATAGGTGGTATATTGTTGATATTGGGATCTGTTAACATTGTCCTTCCCCACAAAGGAGAGGTCTTGGAACACTACAAAAGTACAACAAATCTATAGGGTAAAAACAATAACAATCTAGACCCACAGAGCTGGAAAGGAAGACACACAAGTAACATGAAAAGACAAGGGAAGAAAGTGCCCCAAAGAAATGAAGACACCACATCATTAGACTCATTGGAGGCCACAGCAGAAGAAATGACAGAGAAGGTCAGTATGTACATGGTTAAAATGTTCTGTGAATTCAAGGAAGATATAAGAGAGCAAATATAGGCAGTGAAGGATCACTTTGACAAGGAGCTACATAAACAAATACAGGAAGCAAAAGATCACCCAACAGGGAGATAGAGGTTCTTAAACAAAAACAAAAATAGAAATCCTTGAAATGAAAGAAACAATAAACCATATTAAAAGCTCAAATGAAAGCATCACCAACAGAGTAGACCACTTGGAAGATAGGACATTAGACAATGAAGACAAAATATATATTCTTGAAAAGAACATATACCACATTGTGATAAAGGTAAGAAACCATGAGCAGAACATTCAAGAAATATGAGATAAAAAATAAAAAGGCCAAATTCAAGAGATACTGGGATAGAGGAAGGCATAGAGTTCAAAACCAAAAAAGAAAGAAAGAAAGAAGGAAAAATCTATTCAATGAAATAATACCAGAAAAATTTTGAAACATGAAGAATGAATTGGAAAATCAAATACAAGAGGCTTACAGGACACCAAGTATACAAAATTACAACAGATCCACACCAAGACACATTATAATGAAAATTCCCAACTTAGAGAATAAGGAGAGAATTTTAAAAGCCACAAGAGAAAGGAATAAGATTACATATAGGGGTAAACCAATTAGGATATTTGCAGATTTCTCAATCTAGACCCTGAAGGCTAGAAGATCCTGGAACAACACATATCAAACTCTGAAAGATAATGGGTGCCAACCAAGAATCTTGTATCCAGCAAAACTGAGATTTAGATTTGAAGATGAAATAAAAACCTTCCATGATAAACAAAAGTTAAAAGAATTTATAGCCAGAAAAACAATACTACAAAACATCCTTGGAAAAATATTCCATGAACAGGAAACAAAAAACAACAATGAAAATCAGCAGAGAGAGATAGTACCCTAAAGGAAAAACTAATCAAAGAAGAAAATCAAGTCAAGTTAAATAACAAAAATAAACAAATATAGCTGGGAATACAAACCATGTCTCAATAGTAACTCTGAATGTTAATGGCTTAAACTCACCAATCAAAAGACATAGCATAGCAGATTGGATTAAAAAAAAAAAAAGAATGACCCAACAATATGCTGCCTCCAGGAGACTCATCTGATAGGAAAAGAAATACACAGACTGAAGGTGAAAAGTTGGGACAAATCAGACCACTCACATGGACTGCAGAAGCAAGCAGGGGTTTCCATCATCGTATCAAATAAAGTAGACTTCAAAGCAAAGTTAATCAAAAGGAATAAAGATGGATATTACACACTAGTCAAGGGAACGATTCACCAACAAGACATAACAGTCTTAAATATATATGCCCCCAAAAATGGTGCAGCTATGTTCATCAAAAAAATTCTTCTCAAGTTCAAGAGTCAAACTGATCAAAACAAAATAATCTTTGATGACTTTAACACATCTCTCTCACCACTGGATAGATCTTCCAAATAAAAGCTGAACAAATAAACTAAAGAATTCAATAATACAATCAATAACTTAGACTTAACTGACATATATAGATTATTTCATCCTTTAACAAGTGAATATACTTTTTTCTCAGGAGCACATGGATCCTTCTCTACAACAGACCATATACTATTCCACAAAGCAACTCAGCAAATACAAAAAAGTAGCGATACTACCATGAATTTTATCAGATCATAATGGAATGAAATTGGAAATCAATGACAAAATAAAAATTACTCCAACACATGGAAACTAAACAATATGCTACTGAACAAACAATGGGTTGCAGAAGACATCAAAGATGAGATTTAAAAATTTTTAGAGGTAAATGAGAATATAGATAAAACATATCGAAATCTCTGGGACACTATAAAAGCAGTTCTAAGATGAAAATTCATTGCATGGAGTTCATTCCTTAAAAGAACAAAAAGTCAACAAATAAATGACCTCATTTTCATCTCAAAGCCCTAAAAAAAGAACAAATCAACAGCAAAAGCAGTAGAAGGCAAGAAATAATTAAAATTAGAGCTGAAATCAAATGAAATTGAAAAAAATAAACAATTGAAAAAAATTGACAGAACAAAAAGTTGGTTCTTTGAAAAAATAAATTAAATAGACCCCTAGCTACGCTAACGAAGAGAAGGGGAAAGAAAACTCAAATTACCAGCATACATGACAGACACTACAGAAATACAGAGGATAATTAGAAATTATTTTGAAAACTTATACTCCAATAAAATAGAAGATATTGAAGGCATCAACAAATTTCTTAAGTCATACAACTTGCCCAGATTGAATCAGGAAGATACACACAATTTAAACAGACCAATATCAATTGATAAAATAGAAAATACCATAAGAAGCCTCCCAAACAAGAAAAGCCTAGGACGGGATGGATACACAGCTAAGTTCTACAAGACCTTTAAAGAAGAACTAATAACAATACTCATCAATTTATTTCAGGAAATAGAAAAAGAGGCAGCACTTCCAAACTCATTCTATGAGACCAATAACACCCTAATTCCAAAACCAGGCAAAGACATATCAAAGAAAGAAAACTTTAGACCAATATCTCTAATGAACATAGATGCAAAAATTCTCAATGAAATTCTGGCAAATCGAATACAAAATCATATCAAAAAGATTGTGCACCATGATCAAATGGGATTCATTGCAGGGATGCAAGGTTGGTTCAACATAAGGAAGTCAAAAAATGTAATTCATCACATCAATAGACTCAAAGATAAGAGTCATATGATCATCTCAATAGACATAGAAAAAGCATTTGACAAAATACAGCACCCAGTCATGTTCAAAACACTACAAAAACTAGGGATAACAGGAACATACCTCAACATCGTAAAGGCTATCTACGCTAAGCTCCAGGCCAACATCATTCTAAATGGAGAAAAATTAAAGGCATTCCCTCTAAAAACTGGAACAAGACAGGGATGCCCTGTTTCACCACTTCTATTTAATAGTTCTTGAAACACTGGCCAGAGTAATTAGACAGACAAAAAAATTAAAGGGATATGTATAGGAAAAGAGGAACTTAAATTAGCACTATTTGCTGATGATATGATTCTATACCTAGAAGACCCAGAAAGCTCCACCAGAAAACTTCTAGAACTAGTAAATGAATTCAGTAAAGTAACAGCATATAAAATCAGCACCCATAAATCAAAGGCATTTCTGTATACCTGTGACAAATCCTCTGGGAAATAAGGAAAACTACCCCATTTAAAATAGCCTCAAAAAAAATTGGGAATCAACTTAGATCTATCTATACAATAAAAACTACAGAAACCTAAAGAAAGAAATCAAAGAAGACCTTAGAAGATGGAAAGATCTACCTTGCTCTGGAATAGGCAGAACTAATATTATCAAAATGATCATACTAACAAAAGCACTATTCAGATGTAATACAATTCTGATCAAAATCCCAATGACATTTCTCATAGAAATAGAAAAAGCATTTTTTACTCCATTCATCTACTGAAGGGCATCTAGGTTGGTTCCATAGTTTAGCTATTATGAATTGTGCTGCTATAAACATTACGTGGCTGGTTCCTTTAGTATGCTAATTTTAAGTCCTTTGGGTGTAGACTGAGGAGTGGGATAGCTGGTTCCATTCCAAGTTTTTCAGGGAATCTACATACTGCTTTCCATATTGGCTGCACCAATTTGTAATCCCACCAAGCAATGTATGAATGTGCATTTTTCCCCACATCCTCACCAACATTTGTTGTTTATCTTCATAATAGCTGTCATTCTGACTAGAGTGAGATGGTATCTTAGAGTAGTTTTGATTTGCATTTCTCTCATTGCTAGAGATGATGAATATATACACAATGCAATATTACTCAGCAATAAAAGAGAATAAAATCATGGCATTTGCAGGTAAATGGATGCAGTTGGAGAAGATAATGCTAAGTGAAGCCAATCCCCAAAAAACAAATAGCGAATGTTTTCTCTGACATAAGGTGTCTGACTCATAGTGGGGTAGGGAGAGGGAGCACAGGAGAAATAGAGGAACTCTAGATAGGGCAGAGGGGAAGGGAGGGGGCAGGGGGTTAGCAATGATGGTGGAATGTGATTGACCTCATTATCCAAAGTACATGTATAAAGACATGAATTGGTGTGAACATACTTTATATACAGATAAATGAAAAATTGTGTTCTATATGTGTAATAAGAATTGTGATGCATTCTGCTGTCATGTATTTAAAAATAAAACAATTAAAAAATAAAATTAAATTAAAAAATGAAATAATATATAATATTAATAATATATCTAACCAACTTGGTAAAATTATTCAAAGTAAGTTTTTCAGAAAACTAAAACCATGATATTCCTTTATTTACCCACTCTGAATACAGCAAAAAAATAATTCTATTAAAATATTTTCCCTTTCAAAAAAAAAAAAGAAAGAAAGAAAGAAAGGAAGGAAGAAAGAACAATCATGAAATTCATCTGGAAAAATAAGAGACCCAGAATAGCTAAAGCAATCCTTAGCAGGAAGAGTGAAGCAGGTGGCATCACTATACCAGACCTTAAACTATACTACAGAGCAATAGTAACAAAAACAGCATGGTATTGGCACCAAAACAGATTGGTAGACCAATGGTACAGAATAGAGGACACAGAGACTAACCCACAAAATTACAATTATCTTATTTTAGACAAAGGTGCCAAAAACATGCGTTGGAGAAAAGATAGCCTCTTCAACAAATGGTGCTGGGAAAACTGGAAACGCATATGTAACAAAATGAAATTAAACCCCTATCTCTCACCAAGCACAAAACTCAATGTGGCTTAAGACCTAGGAATTAAACCTGAGACACTCTGTCTAATAGAAGAGAAAGTAGGCCCTAATCTTCATCATGTGGGATTAGGCCCCAACTTCCTTAATAAGACTTCTATAATGCAATAATTAAAATCAAGAATCAATAAATGGGAAGGACTCAAACTAAAAAGTTTCTTCTCAGCAAAAGAAACAATCTGTGAGGTGAATAGGGAGCCTACATCTTGGGAGCAAATTTTTACCCCTCACACATCAGACAGAGCACTTAATCTCTCGGGTATATAAAGAACTCAAAAAGCTAAACACCCCCAAAACAAATAACCCAACAAATAAATGGGCCAAGGACATGAACAGACCCTTCTCAGAAGAGGATGTTCAATCAATCAACAAATATATGAAAAAATGTTCACCATCACTAGCAATTAGAGAAATGCAAATCAAAACTACTCTAAGATATCATCATTCCAGTCAGAATGGTAGCTATTATGAAGACAAACATAATTTTAAAAAAAGTGTTGGCGAGGATGTGAGGAAAAAGGCACACTCATACATTGCTGGTGGGACTGCAAATTGGTGCAGTCAATATGGAAAGCAGTATAGAGATTCCTTGGAAAACTTGGAACGGAACCACCATTTGACCCAGCTATCCCTCTCCTCAGTCTATACCCAAAGGACTTAAAAACAGCATATGATAGGGACACAGCACATCAATGTTTATAGCAGCACAATTCACAATAGCTAAACTGTGCAGCCAACCTAAATGCCTTTCAGTAGATGAATGGATTAAAAAAATGTGGCATTTATACACAATGAAATATTACTCAGTAATAAAAGAGAATAAAATCATGGCATTTGCAGGTAAATGTATGGTGCTGGAGAATACAATGCTAAGTAAAGTTAGCCAATCCCCCCCCAAAAAAAATGGAGAATATCTTCTTTAATATAAGGTGACTGAGTCATAGTGGGGTAGGGAGGGGGAGCATGGCAGGAATAGAAGTACTCTAGATAGGTCAGAGGGGTGGGAGGGTAAGGGAGGGGGCGGGGGTTAGCAAGGATGGTGGAATGTGATAGATATTATTATCCAAAGTACACGTATGAAGATATGAATTGGTGTCAACGTACTTTATATATAACCAGAGATATTAAAAAAAAGAAACACCAATTAAATTTTCTAGTGGCATTAATAATTGGATACATATATGAAAAATTATGCTTTATATGTGTAATATAAATTGTAATGCATTCTGCTCTCATATATAACAAATTAGAATAAAAAATTAAAAAAATAATTGGATACATAAGAATTTAAATTTTCTTTAAAAATAATAATGCATACAGAATTCAGTATCAATTATCATCAGTGAGATTTTTGATTTGTTCTCTACAACTTTCCACTACATTTCTTCTTTGTGAATGTTATTCTTGCTTGAGAGTCATTCCAAATAAAACTCTCTATAATGTACATCACAAAACTGGATGTCATCTTCCCCTTTTGAATTCGCACCTAATTTTGTCACTTGTTCCACCTTCTTTCCATCTTTCTGGTTATTCTTTCTTGGTCTTCTTTACTGGCTTCTTTTTTCTATTCATCCCTTAAATATTGGGGTTCCCCAGAATTCTTCCATATGCCCCACTGTCTTGTCACTCTACTCCTGTGCCTCTAGGAATGACTATTATGCTGATGAGATTACCCAGAGAAGCTTTCTTAAAATTCTAACTATATATCCTTACTTTTTTGCAGTGTGAATGTTTAATTTCTTTATTCCACCTTTTATTGGTACATTATAATTCTACATAATGGTAGAATTTGTTGTTGCATATTCACACATGCACATGATATAACAATGTAATTTGGTCGATATTTCCTGTTTCCCTTCCCTGGGTCCCCTTTTTATACTTTGATTCCCCTTCAGTGTTCATGAGGAGCCCCCCTGCTCTTTTTCCTCTCTAGCTTCTACCTATGAGAGAAAAAAAATCTGACCCTTGAGTTTGGCTTATTTTGCTTAACATAATGTCCTTAAGTTCCACCCATTTTTTGTACAAATGACACAATTTCATTCTTTATGGCTGAATAACACTCCATTTTGTATACATAACACATTTTCTTAATCCATTTACTAATTGATGTACACTGGTTCCATAATTTGACTAATGTGAATTGTGCTGCTAGAAACGTGAATATGCATGTATTGCTGTAGTGATGACTTTAACTCTTTAGGACAAATACTGAAGCCTGGTACAGAGGATTTTGTGGTAGTTTCCTTCCTTCTAACTAGTAATATTTAAGTACTGATTGAACACCTCTAGTTTTCTTATAAGTATCTTGAGCTTAGTAAGTAAACAGCTAAACTTAAGATCTTTCCCCACCAAATCTATTCCTGCTTCAGGAAATTGTCTATCTTACAGAAAAAAAGCCACCATCTTTGTAGTTACTCAACTTGAAAACTAAGAAGTCATTCTTTCTTCCCTGTTCTTCTCTGCTAATATCCAGTATATAACTATATCATGTTAATATAAGCTCCTAAATATTTTAAAATTTTGTACATTCCTCTGCAGATAAATTGCCAATATTCCAGTCCAGGCCATAATCATTTTTTTTCTTAAACAATAAATGGCCTTCCAACTGTTCTCCCACCTCCAATATTGTTCCTCCTCAATGTAATTTCCACAATACAGAATAATCTCCTTAAATGCTTGATAATGGCAACCCTCTGCTTAATATTCATCAGTTGTTTCCCATAGAAGAAAAACATCAAACTCACCTTTTAATACCTTTGAGTGAGGCTCTAACTTTGTTCCTACCTACTTTCTCATTCTTCACTTGATACTTTAGCCATACTAAATTTCAGTTCTTCAAATTTGTCACATCTCACATCTTAAAAATTTTACATATCTGTATGTTGTCTTCTGATTCCAACACTCCTGATTATTAGCCCAGCTAACTTATCATCAAAGTCATTTCTTCCAGAAACCCTCCCTGACACTTTCTTCAATATGCCTCTTTTTTTCATAGTATCCACTCCACTATAACTGCTTGCTTAACTATCATCATTGTTTTAACTGATAAATATTCACTGAAAGCCTATTATACAATACATACACTACAGATATTCTAGAAGCACATCTGGAATATGTGAAAGGCCCAATAAATGCTTCTTAGTGACAAATGTTCTCATCTATTTCCCTATTAAATTAAACCAGAGCTGATTTCATTATCATTTCTGGGTTCTTTGAATTTCCTAACACGGAGAAGATGGTAGATAAATATTTAATCTCATTTTAAAATATATTTTTAAATAATTTAAAACATATTAATTTTTTTTTTGTAATGCTAAGGATCAAACCCAGGGCCTTGGACATGCTAGATAAGTGTTCTACCACTTAAACTATATTCCCAACCCTAACTGTTGAATTTTAAAAATACAATTTTTTTTTTTACATTGTAAGAGGCCCCTAAGCAGCAGAGTTACTTTCTACACAGCAGAATTTTTCTTTAATATCACTTTTGATACAATGGAGGATTAAAAGCAAAGAGGCGAACTATTACAGTGAAAAATACGGGATTCAATCAGGACACTGTGGTCAATAATTTTGCCATTCACTAGGTACGCTTCATCAAGCCCCTCTCTGAATCTCAATTTCTTTATCTAAAAAAAAGCAGTTAAAAATTAGATAAGAGATAATAAAGACCTAGCAGAAAATGTAAAGGGCTGTTCAAAATGCTATCATATTATTATTGCTATTAGAGTCAATATGCAACCCTATTACTGGTCATCCTAACTGTATAAGGCAACTGAATTTCTAGTTTTCTCCTTTCATCTCTCCTTTATCATTGATTTTTTTTTTTTTTTTTTGGTAACAGGGATTGAACCCAGGAGCACTTAACCACTGAGTCACATCCCCAGACTATTTTTTATTTTACTTGTGATCCTCTAGCCTCAGCCACCCAAGCTGCTAGCATTATAGGCATGCACCCCTATGCCCAGCTTCCTTTATCATGTAAGAGGTAGACTTTTGTGCTTTAATAAATACATATTAATAGAAATAGTTTAAAAACACAAAAAGCAAAAATTTTCATAAATACATACCTAAGAATTAAAGGTATAAGACAAAAGAATCAGCCTATAAAAGTCTAGAATTTGGATAAATCTACCAATTAAACATCAGGCTATAAACAAATGTTGACTGGTAGGGTAGGTGGCACAAAAGAACAAGACTGAATCAGTAAAATGATAACTCATTAAGCTGGAAAGTCAGGATATTAGCATTCAAAGACTATTTTATCTACTAACTTAATCACTAGTACCCAGGTTGTCTATCTGCCTGACACTGTGGTCTTTCAGTTCTTTGACCTTCCCTAGCTCCTATAATCTTTTCTTCCACCCTATCTCAGGCCACAAATGTAAAAATGAGCACTCAATTTTGACTACCATGTTACTATGCCTCTCTACTGTGACTGTTTTCCATTCTCAAACATGTCTATTTCATACCCTTCCTTTTCCCCTTATACATACTACCACCCCCAAACCTTCACCCTTATCTTGCCTCATACCTTATACTTCATTTTAAAAAATATTTATTTTTTAGTTTTAGGTGGACACAATATCTTTATTTTATTTTTATGTGGTGCTGAGGATCGAACCCAGCATCTCACTCATGCCAGGCAAGCGCGCTACAACTTGAGCCATATCCCCAGCCCAATATTTCATTTTTTTTTAAAGTCACTATCAAGCAAAACTTTCTCATGTTCTGACCCTGAATCTCTCCATCATTCACTGCCTTTCTTGTATTACTAGAAATTATATGTTCATGTTTGTATATGAAGCCAATACTTTTATATATTCCCTGTATGGTATCCCCGCATTTTCTCAAAGACACACACCTAAAGTATATACATTCTCTCACAACATTCATCCCTCCACCCCACCATTCATTGGATCATTCATATTATAAAAAAAAATAAGCTTTTGTATCCCCATCTTTAATAACCCACCTCTGACCCCATATACTCTTCTATTCTCTCCACTTATCAGCTCTCCAATGTAAATTATCTTGAGATGTCTACAGTGCTAAGTCCATTTCATCACACTAAATTTTATGTTCATTGTACTATCAAAGCAAATCTATGATATGTTGCCAAAATCTAACATGAAGATCTCTTTATTTTACTCAATCTCTTAGCATGATTCAATACCATTGACCATGTTTTATTGTTTTGGCTTTTATGACACACTCTTTGGTTTTTCTTCATCTTTTACTGGATACTCTTCCATCTGCATTTTCTTCTCCTAATCACTGAAATGTTCCCTGGTTTTAGTTTTTCAACATGCTAGTGACTTCTTTCAATCTCTGCTTTCTTTCAATCTCTGCTCCCTTGCCCTCTTCACAGAACTCAAGACTTAAAACTTACCTTAGATTTCTAATAATGATATAAAAATTAAAGCAAGCAAAATAGAATACCTCCCCTCCCTTTTCTTCCCTAGTCTTTTTCAGTTGGTAAGTAGCACAACCATCTACTCAAGCTCAAGACAAAATTGAACAAGCTAGGAGTGACTATTTCCTCACCCCTGTTTTCAAAATATCACAAAATCTGGCTCTGTCTACAAAACATCCATTCTCTTTTCTGCCACTTTATCCCAAACTTCTTTCATTGCTTTTTGGATATCTAATTATCTTGTGTTACAAATTTCACTCCCCATCCCCTATGATCTGTTCATTGCAAAACAAATCTATTAACAATGTAAATAAGATTATATCACTCCCACAATACTCACTACCCGTTTCTCATCACGCTAAATAACTTCCAAACTTATTCCATGAGTAAATAGTCTATTCAAACCCCTACATGATTTGGTCCCTACCTATCTCTCCACGTTTACTTTGTATCACTTTCTCTACATTCCAGTTACAGCCGATTTTTATCATATTCTTCTAAGAAGCTAAGTTCATTCCTATTTTAGGCCTATATCTGTAATGCTCTGATCCTTAATATTTTCATGAGTGGCTTTTAAATTTTATATATATATATTTAATATACACAAATACATATTATATATAATATATATTTAATACACATAAATATATATTAATGTATATATATGTGCATATATTTATATATATAAATGTTTTATATATATATAAAATCTCACTGAGGTTTCAGCACAAATGCCACCTCTTCAGAGAGGACTTCCCTAAGCAAGCAATCTAAAGCAAGTCTTCCCTTAGTCTTACTTCACACTATTTTACTTCTTCACTGCACCTACCATTATCTAAAAGTCCTTGTTTATATATTGTTTACCATTTATTTTTTTCTTTACTAGAATTTACGACCCATGAGAACATGGATCATGCTATTCTTTCTTAGTATTTTATTCACAATAATTAAAACAATACCTGGAAAAGCAGGAGAGTCTCCAAAAGTGTTTGATAAATGCTTGTGCCTAAGCATGTTGGCTTCTCTATTTGACACCCGTTTGTAGATTTACTAGTGTCTGATTTAGTCCAGAATACAACAGTGGATAAATAATGGCTCCTTGGGAAGCCTATCCATTAATTCTATCAAAGATTTACTGACTATGTATTCCACTATGTTCCAGGTACTCTTCAACCTTAGTGTTTAGTTCCCTTCCCAGCAAAATGGGATTTTATTAACTACCTATCTTAAGGAAATGTATAAACAGGGTGATTGTGAAAGTAAAAGGAGAGCTATATGTATGGTACTTTATCTATTACTCTTATGCACCTGCCTCTTTCCTTTGTCTGGTAACAGAAACTTATGACAAAAGTCAACTAAAAAGTAGCATTATAAATTTTGGTACTCACAGAAGGTGATAAATATGAACATCTTTTTCATAGATACATAGCAATGAAATGTTTCGGGAGTGAATCCTCTATATGTGATAGTGAGGCATAACTTTTTAAATTTCTCTCGCCCCAAAACAATTCTATTTAAAATTATGAAAAATCAGGGATTGTGCCACATGGCTTCCCTAGATGCCAGCCTAGCCAATCGCCACTCCCCACAGCCCAATCTCATCTTTCTTAGGCTCTGTCTGGGCCTGGTGTGATCTTGCATAACTGTTATAAAACTTCTGAATGATATGCCTGACACCATTTGTGTGCAACTACTGCTCTTTATCCTTCAAAAGCACTGATTTTCAGTGCTGGTCCACTGTGACAAAGTCAAGGAGAACAGCAGGGTTAGGACATTCTCAGGATCAGCAACAAGTGCTGAACACTTCTCCACATCTCTAATCACTGGAGCATGGAAGGTTCATTTGCAAACATTCACCAAATGTGTATACGGGGTAAAAATGGGAGTTCATATCCCACTTGAATCAAAGTGTGAAATATGATATATCAAGAACTATGTAATGTTTTGAACAACCAACAATAAAAATTAATTAAAAAAAAAAGAAAGGAGAAAAAAAAATAGTCTACACTTAATAAAAAAAGTTTTGCAATCAAATCTTGAGTAAAAAGCCTTTTTTGTAAGTACTTGGAAGAGGAGAAAAAGAAAACAGAGGAAGGGCCAGAAAAGGGACTTGTGCGTTGAGTCAGGGAAAGGCCTGGAAAGGTGTATTTCCCCAGCCGTCTGGAGCCCATATGTGCTTCTTTTAGACTGAGGGGAAATTTGTTCTTTGGGGCTACGGAAAGAGAAATATTGGTGGGAGAGAGCCTGGAAAGGGAGAATCCAGAAGAATGGGCGTACTTACAACTTCTTTGGCAACCCTCGCCGGCCCAGGCGCCCAGCAACGGTTGTGCCCTCCACGCGCCTCACTCTGTGGGGCCCGGCCGGCGGCGGTCGGAGGCGGGGCCGGCAGCGGTCGGGGGCGGGGCCGGCAGCGGTCGGAGGCGGGGCCGACGGCGGTCGGGGGCGGGGCCAGAAAATACAGGGCGGGGTTGGCGGCAGCACGTTTCAGTGACATCCCAGCTGTCTTGATTCCTCCAGGTGCCCTGTGAGTTTATTCGACCCTTTTCTTTAGATGACTTCTGAATATTGACTTACCCAGTTTTAAAAGTCCGGAAAGAAAGTTGACACTATTGGGCATTTTAGCCAGGAAGCAGTGCCTAGGATTGCAGGGGCCGAAAGTATACCTTGTCAAAATTCTGATTGGGTCTTCCCTGACCTGAAATAAGCTTAAGTATGCCAAAGAGTAACAACATAGTCTCTGGAGTTAGTGCTACCTGGGTTCAAAGTTCAGTTCTGTCACTTTCAACCTGTGGGATCTAGACGAAGACATTATTATCTTCCTGACCTTGTTTTCTCATCTATAAAGGATGTTGTGGTGTTGGTTTGAGTATAAATGAGAGAAGGCAAGTATCTGAGATGGGGTTTGGTACAAAGAAAACAATATTCTGTTATCAAAATAAAACCTTTTTATTTTTTTGCTCATGAAATCTTATGAGGAAATTTTTAAGTGAAATCCATTTTGGTTGAAGGTGAGTCCAGAAGCTTTGGAGTTTGTGTCCACACAGTGGTCCATCAAGTTCCTCTAATAGAATTCCAGGGCTTCCTAAAATAGTTGAAAAACCACTGTTATTGGAGAAAGTCCAAAACTTTTAGAAAGACAAACTGTTCTTTCCTATCTAACTTCTGACAATCAAAACAAGTTTTACTACTTAACACTGTATTCTATTTTTTTGTAACATTGTATTCTATTCTATATTTTTTCCTAAAGTTATTTTGTACTCTGGGAATGTTCACTTTCTCTTTTTCATATTTAAGTCTGTTATGGTAAATTCTAAATATCCCCCCCCCCCTCCGCAAAGCCCATATGCTAATAGCTTGGTTGCCAGTCCGTCGTGCTTGCTATTAGGAGGTTGTAGAAATTTGAAGATGTGGAAGTTAGGGGAAGGAAATTGGTCAGTGAGAGCAAGCGATTAAAGGGAATGCTGGGACCCCTACCCTTCTCCTGGTTCTGATTTTGCTTCCTGGCCTTGATGGGAGCAGCTTCTCTGCCATAACATTCTGTCTTGTCACAGATCCAAAAGCAGTGGGACCAACTAACTATGGACTGAAACTTCTGAAATAATAACCCCAAATAAATGTTTCCTTCTTACAAGCTGATTATTTCAGGTATTTTGTACAGTGAATGAAAGTGAGTAACACAGGGTCTGACTCAAATTGCACCTCTGACAATAAGAACCCATCTTTTTATTATAGCACCTTCAGCATGGTGTAACTTTCTCAGCAAGGAGTGAGATTATTTTCGCTCTCCTTTTACAAAGTAGACAGGGTCTTTTTCTTAGGATAAGGTAATGACTTGAGCCTGTGGGAAACACAGTTAGATCCCCAAGGATATTGGAAGGAGGAATAGATGGCAGAGCTGGGAGGGAGAACCTGTCCCAGAAGTCTGATGGACACAATAGCACTGCTCTGTGCTTAAGACTCCTGGAGATTTGAGTACTTTAGGATCCATGTGAGGAAGATGAAGGGCACATCAACAAATGCACTTTGAGAATTTCCACCAGGTCAGTGCTAGGCTAGATTTAAGTTGAGTGAGTCATCTAAAACAGGTGGTATTTCTTGTTTGCAAAATGACATGAAGCAATTTCCCCTGTTACAGAGAACTATATAAATGATTTATATGGAAAATATTCTGAGACATTTAAATAGTAATGTCTTTTATTTATTTGAACACAATATAGTGAAACTTTAACAATGGTCTTAGAATTTTTAATCTATCTGATAACCTTGCTTGTAAACAATTAACATAAATTTAAAATAATTAAATCAATTATATTAAAAAATGCCAAAGAAAGCAAAAAAATTTTCAGAAATGAGAACCTTACTTATACTGACATTTCCACTATATTTGACATGATTAAAAGTAGCTTTTAAAATATCTTTTACATTAGTAGCTTTCTATTTCTGATTGTACTTCAATAAAATAAAAATTTGACTAATGATCTATTAGGTATAATTTCAATGCCAACTCTTTTTTCTATCGCCAGCTAGCCGGGCTGGCGATCTGAGCTGGGTTCACAAAAGCTGCACCAATAACTTAAGAAAACAGCGAAAGAAGCATGCAACACACAGAAATACCTTTTGCTTGCAGGAATTGGGGACGGCTCTCGACCTTAAGGGTCTGTTGGAAAGAGAGAGAGAGAATGAGCCACCTGAAAATCCTATATTTACTGGGGAGAAAGACATTCTAGAAATTTCAACCCAAATAAGGCAAAGGATTGGTTTTAGGGAGTTGCTTGGTGATGTCTTGCAGTTAGCAGATTTGACCAACATCTCGGAAAGCCATGCCATCTCGGGGGTGTGTGGGATCAAAGGCAGAGTGAACGAAAAGAACTCACACATTCCCAGAGAAAAAATAACTTTAGGAAAAAAACACTGAGGTAAAATAGAATATAATGTTAATCAGAGAAGCAGTGTCAGTCCAGTCCCCTCATGCGCTCAAATACTCACAGCTTACACACATAGCCCATGACTGGCTCTCTACACTTTTCTAGCCTTATCTCTCACTAATTCTCTTTATCAAGCTCAAGTGCTAATCACTATGCTCCAGACTTCACTGTCTTCAAACTTTGCTAATCTTCCAGCCTTCCACATCTTTTTTTTTTTTTTTTGAGAGAGAGAGAGAAAGAGAGAATTTTAATATTTATTTTTTAGTTTTTGGCAGCACACACCATCTTTGTTTGTATGTGGTGCTGAGGATCGAACCCGGGCCGCACGCATGCCAGGCGAGCGCGTTACTGCTTGAGCCACATCCCCAGCCCAGTTATTCCCATCTTTACCTTACTCTTTGCCTATCCATCCTAGTTCTGTCCACTCTGGAAGACCCATGTCAAGTATCACCTCTATGAACCTTATTAGCAAATAAGGCATGTACAAAAGCTGAAATCCAAATGAAAAATTTACAACTTGTTCTTAGTGGGGAAGTTGAGGAACACCTCTTAGAGGAAGGTGATGCTGTGAATTCAGTTTGCATGTCATCAGTAGTAATTTCTTCAAGTAACTGTCTGGAATACTAATTAACTTATACAAAATACAATTGGTTTAACCAAATAGGAATACTATAAAAAGTATTCAGGACCCCAAAGCATTAGAAATGGAAGTCCATAGAATGTACAAAGGACCGAAGCTTCTTCCACTGTCCAAGGCTCTCCTCTCTCTCTTTACTGTTGGCAGTGGCCTCACCCTGCTGCCTCACACCCCTTTAGCTGGCTAAGTCCTAACATCCTACTTTCTTTGGGGAGCTATGCCTAAACTGCACCTAAACCACCTCTGGATTGATTGGATGCTCCTACACTCTTGTAGTTCTGTATAATAGCACTTAAGCTATTTTGTAATCTTTTGTTTGCCTCTTCTACTAAGCTGTCAAATCCTTAAGGAGAGGAACTGGACTAGTCCTGATGGTGTGCCTGCATCACCAAAGACTTTCAGTAAGTACAGTTGCCTTTTTATTATTTGGGGGTTTCACATCTATGAATTCAACAATCTGGAGATCAAAGATATTGGTGAAAAATCCAGAAATTTCCAACTAGCAAAACTTGAATTTGTAGCATACTGAGTACTACAGTACATGTGAATGAAATGATAGGCAGGCATTATATTAGGTGTTATAAGTAATCTCGAGATGACCTAATGTATATTGTTGTATATAAATATCACTCTATTTTATATAAGGAACTTAAGCATCCATACATTTTGGTATCTAATGGGGAACTTGAAACTAACTTCCACTGATATCCAGGACAATTGTTATCTGTTGAAGGAATGAAGTTTCAGAGTCTGCAAAAGTAGAGAAACAGGTGAGCATTACATTTATGGTGTCCCACCAAAGTGTACCTAATTAATAAAGTTCAATTTGAGGGCTGTGGATATGGCTCCAAGTAGTAGCGTGCTCGCCTAGCATGAGTGAGGCACTGGGTTCGATCCTCAGCATCACATAAAAATAAAATAAAGATATTGTGTCCACCTAAAGATAAAAAATAAATATTAAAAAATGTTCAATTTGAAACACCCATATGACTTTTGGTATAAATTAATTCCATTCATACTGAGAAAAATACAGAACCAGAGAATAACCAGAGGCAGGCTGACATAAGAATGAACTCTGCTTAAAAGAAGTGAATATTAAGTTAGTTAGAAGAGCCATGGTGGAAAGGGCTAGCATTCTGGAGATTAGCTTTGTAGGATTAGAATATTCATAATTCAGTTATTTAATACATATTTAATATCTACTTCAAGATTAGATTGTAGGGCTGGGGCTGTAGCTCAGTGGCAGAGTGCTAGCCTTGCATGTGTGAGGCACTGGGTTTGACCCTCAGCACCACATAAAAATAAACAAATAAAATAAAGGCATGCTGTCCATCTACAACTACAATTTTTTTTTAAATTAGATTGTACTTTGAATTCTAGGTCAAAAGGGTTAGTTGGGATATGACAAATAAGCAAAAAACACTTTGGAGATACACACACACACACACACACACACACACACGTACGCACACACACATATAAATTAATGTGTGTGTCATGATAGAAACCTAAACTCTATTTGAGTGTTATTCTTTTAGCAGCAAAGACAGAGATGACCTAGTATTCCTAGAGGAATTTGGGGTAATACATAAAAGCAGAGAGAGCCTGTTCTAAAGTGGGATACAATATGACTTATGACTTCTGCAAGTTCACCTTTCTTCTCATTTTCTCTGCTGTCATGTCACAATGTCTGGAATTCCCAAGACACACGTTAATCTTTTGCTTTAGTTACCATCTTTCAAAACCCCTGATAACATGCAAAAATACATTGTTAAGTATTGTTAAGTAATGTTAGTAAAAAATAACACAATGGTGGCTCTGGCCAAGTATTAACTTGCCTTCCCCCTAGGGATGTGCATGCTTAGGTAGAGATGATTCTCAGCCTCCTCACAGCTGGATAATGAATGTCAGCACCAATAGAAAGTAAGAGGAGAAATGTGTCTGACCTCCACATCACTTCCTTAAAAATAAATGGCTTTACATGCATTTTCTTTTTTTCCTATACGCCAAGGGCTAAAAAAGAGACCTGGTAGAGATCTGTCTTTAACCCAGGTCCTAAGCTAAGGCATGGCAGACCTTCACGATAGAAAGACATGGGTCTCAGAGAAGCCCCATGAGCCAAGCCCTTTATTAGCATTAACCAACCGCCAGTTTCATGAGAGGGAAATAGAATTGTGTTTTGAGAATTTATTTTTTGATTCCCTCCTTATAGCAACTTATATTACCCCAATTAATGTGACATTTCATGACACTTGCCAAGATTTGAAAAATTAGCTCTCTCTTACTAGAGAATTGGAAAAGCCCAAAGATGTGGGCCACAAGAAACAAATAAGAGCTGGATCAGGGAATGGGCACAATTGGAAGGTAGATTCAGAAGGGCCACTGACATGAAGACTGAGTATCCAGGTCGGGGATAGATAGGTTCTTTTAACATCTGGATGGACCAAGACCAAGAATCAATGAAGACACTTTGTAAACTTTAAAATTTTGGTGGGGCCAATCAGTTACAATACTTCATAGAAAGGTACTGAGAAAGGTAAAGATAGAGAAGGAGAAGAATAGTAAGGGCAGGAATTGACAAGTGATTGCATTTTGGTTTTTTAAAATAAAAAAAGGATGTGAAGCCATAAACAATTCAAGTCATGAGAGCTCAGTGACCATGAATCGTGAAACTGTTACAGTAAGTTAGAACAAGCTATTGGGTAGCTGAGGAAGGTACTGAACTCGGTCTCTGCCATGTTGACTTTAAATCGTGGCCGTAAAGTAGATATGTCCTTATACAAATTAAGATAAAGGATGAAGGGGTGTCTAGGGGAAAAAAAGACATCCGTAGATATAGAACATGTCCACCCACATGCTGAAAGCAAGGGCTAAAAATGCTGTTTAAGACAGTAACACTTTTGTTCTATTACATTTTAAATTTAAATATTACATATATCAGTATCCATTCTGATGAAATTGGCTTCTGGGAGAAGCTTTTTATCATTGGGTTCAGCATTTTTCTTTCACCTCTAAACTGGTTGAGAAGTCTCTCCTTGACCCTCATCTTGATTTTGCTGTTCAAATTTCTGGAGAAGCTTGGGACCAAGCAAACCAATAAGTAGACTTCCAATTGGGGCTGTGATGAGGATGGACAAAAATGCCACTGTCAACACATCCATTCCATATTCTTCCAACTCTTTCTCTCCATGTGATCTTGCTGTGTCCAAAGCCACAGATCCTATTGCAGCCTACAAAAGTTTAAGGGTAAGGTTGGAAATATAAGACAAGCACATATTTTAAAAAGTGACTTATGTTATCATTTGCAAAAACAACATTCTTATTCTTTGGCTCAACTAAGAAAGTTGAATTTGTCTTCTTTCAACACCTGCTGCAGCTGGTTTTAATTATCTATAGACTCTGCTCTTGCATGGGGACAGACTGTTGACTCCAATGTACCTATTTGCATAAGGCTTGGTTAATAATGGTTAGTCACCTACATTTCAATACGCAAGGCAAATATGGACTATTAATCAAATACAGCCTGAAGTGCTATATAACAAATTTCTTTGGAGTGAAGATGAAACTTACTAGTTGTTTCATTCATTTATCTTTGCAAGTGTGAAATTAAAATGATTTATAAAAGGAATAATGTTTATTGGAAGATTTAAATGACTAGTATTAGTTTGGAGCCTGAACGAATGGTTCCAACAGCATGAAACATGAAAGCAGCAGAGACTTTCAAAACTTGAAGTTAATCTTATTAGGTATTTGTTTAACTTTGCCACCAGAGTTAGTGAAATGTTTTATTTAAAATGGATCTCCTAGAGGGTATTATGAAAATTCTCATTTCTTTTAGAGGATAAATGTATTACTATGAATGTACATGGGGAAAGATGTATTGATCAATGTGGTTAACCTCTTATTCCTTAGCAGAAAAATGTTCACCTCTAAAATAATAAAATAGAAGAGAAAGTATTATACATCAGACACAAGGGCTAGTTGCCCACAAATACTAAATGTTTCTCTTCCTTCTATAATAAAATTCCCCAGTTTTCTCGGTCACATTGCTGTTCAACCAGAGAACTTATATTTTTTTCAGCTCTTTTATATCTAGATGTAGCTTGTATCTAAGTTCTGGCCATTAAAAGATGAGTAGAAGTGATAACTGCTACTTATAAATTGTTCCTGAAAGGAATGGACATATATATTTTATTCATTTCTCCCTTCAAACTGGATTTAAAAATACTAAAAGCTGGACTCCTGGGTAGAAGGCACATGCTGAGGATTGTGGTCACCTTGACAGGTCTGGAATGTCCTTGCTGGATTGTTAGTAAAAAGATTTTTTAAAATCTGTTTTATTTAGTCCCTACACACAGAGGCTCTTTGTTGTTGTGGGTTACTCTGTTCCGTAACTAATTTCAACATTTTATGAATTCCTGGATGTGCTTCACACATTACATTACAATGCCTACTTCTCTTTCAGTTCTCTATTGTGTGTTGCTATTGTTTGGATCTTGAATATCTACTGAAAGCTCATGTGTTAAGCAATGCAGGAATGTTCAGAGGTGAGATGATTAGATTATGATAGATGTAATCTTCCAGCTGGATTCATGCTTTTAACGGATTCATAATGTGAATGGATTACTGGGTGGTAACTGCAGGCTGGAGGAAAGAGGTCACTGGGAGGCATGTCCTTGGATTATATCTTGTTTCTGGCTCCTCTCTTGCTTTTTCCTCTTCTTGGCTGCTATGAGCTGAACAGCTTTCTTCTGTCATTCCTTTCTGCCATGACATTCTGCCTCATCTTGGGCCCAGAGCAATGGAGCCGGCCAAACATGAACTGAACCTCTGAAACCATGATCCCCTAAATTGTTGATGTCAGGTAATCAGTGATGAAAAGCTGAATGGCTTTCTTCCGTCATGCCCTTCTGTCATGACATTCTGCCTCATCTTGGGCCTAGAGCAATGGAATTCACCAAATATGAACTGAACTTCTGAAACCAAAGCCCAACATATACCTTTCCTCCTCTAAGTTGTCGTTGTTAAGTAATTTGGTCACAGTGATGAAAAGCTGACTAGCACATGTGTGTATGTGTATGTACATTTTGGGTTTTGTGTGTATGCTGAATTGTGCTTTCAAATACATTTCTTATAGCAGATCACAGACAAAGTTTAAAAACGCTAGTATCACTAATATAGAATATGCATATACTAGAAAGCTTATTTATTCTGTAGTGCCAACAGAAGAAAAAGAAAATTCTATACAATATAGTCAGCCCTCCATGTCCATGGATTCTGAATCTATAAATCCAATAAATACAGATTGAAAAATATCAAAAAAATTATATCTGTACTGAATGTAATTTACTTATTTGTAAATAAGTAAAAATACAGTATAACCACTTTTCACAGCATTTATATTGTATTAGGAATTATAAATAATTTGGAGATGATTTAGAGTATATGGGAGTATATGTATAAATTACATGCAAATACCATGCCATTTTATATAAGGAACTTGAGTGTCTGCAGATGTTTGTATTTAGATGTGGTCCTGAAACCAATTCCCCATGGGTACTGAGAGATGATTGTACTTGCTCCCATTAGACTTACATTATCCAATACATCCTAGATAATTTTACTTATTTTAAATGTTGTTCTGATAGTAGGAGAGTGCTAGCTCTCAAATTTTAACATTTAGAAACAAATCTCTCATACACAAGGTAAAGTCATTATTTTGATATTTATCTATTGAAGTTACTAGAATTTGAATGAAAGCTGAAAACACTGTGAGGGAGAAATTATTCCATTTACTATCTTGTACTATCTCTGAGCCATTATATCTCTGAAATCTTTGAAAGTCTGATGGAATTTTTTTTTTTTTTCAGGAAGAATACCCAAGCTCAAGGTCACACAAAATCTGGAATATAATTAGAGAACATACACATCTTCCAAAGCCACTTAAATTAAGAGCATCTAATTTTCAGTTTATGACAATAAAAGTTTACATACTTCAATAATTGCCAAATAATCAGGTATAGAACAGTTTAATCTTGTTAGATATAATTAATCTGGAAATACACAATATAATCAGGGATGTATTGCATTTGCAATAAATCATAATCTAGACAGTTGTAATTTAACTAGCAATAATAAGTATTCTAAGGCTTGCTTGGTCAACAGTTTCAAGCACCTATCCTCAAGGGCTTTCTTTGTCTGTTGTTCATTGGAGTACACAAACTTTGTGTCAAGTGTTCAAGACATATGTCAGGAAGTTCAGCTAGTTGTGAATTATTAATATCAAGTAATGATCTAGGTAATGAATACAATAGTCCTCCTTTATCTGTGGGGGGTTATGTTTCAAGATCCTTAGTGGATGTATGAAATTCTAGATAGCCCTGAGCCCTACATACTACCATGTTTTTCCCCCTTTAAGTGAAGAACTTTCACCATTTAAACTAAAGGTTAAAAGAAGTACTTAATGGTTTTCTTTGGCATGTCACAATTGCCAGCATCACTCTCTTGCACGTGGGGGCCATTATTGAGTAAAGCAAGGGTCACTTGAAAACAAGCACTACTGCCAGGAGTGGTGGCACATGTCTGTAATCCCAGCAGCTCAGGAGGCTGAGGCAGGAGGATCGAGAATTCAAATCCAGTCTCAGCAAAAGTGAGGTGCTAAGTAACTCAGTGAGACCCTGTCTCTACATAAAATACAAAATAGGGCTGGATATGTAGCTCAGTGGTCGAGTGCCCCTGGGTTCAATTCCTGGTACCACCCCGCCAAAAAAAATTAAGAAAGAAAAGAAAACAAGCACTGCAAGACTGAAACAGTTCATGTGACAACTGAGACAAATACTAAGTGACCACCAGGTGAGTGGATACTTTGGACAAAGGGATGATTTATGTCCCCAGGCAGGACAAAGCAAGATGGTGCGATATTTCACGATGCAACTCAAATTGGCAAGTAATTCAAAAGTAAAGAATTGTTTATTTCTGGCATTTTCCACTTAATAATTTTAGACTGGGTTGGCCATGGGTAAGAGAAACCACAGACCGTGAAACTATGGATAAAGGAAGACTACTGTAAAGCATTTTTTCTGAGTTCTTCTTCAATAAATCTTTTCTCAATTACAAATGAAATTTCTGACAAATCATAATTTATTCTAATTGTTTTGACATTGAAGTTTCTCAAAACATTAAATGGGTCAAGCCATTTCTGTTTTACTCTCTTCTGGGAAGATAATGAAATAAAAAGAGTTAAAAACTCTCACTTTCAGTGACTTAGGGAGCTCTAACTTATGAAAATGCAAACCGCTCCCTCCTGTCACCACCAGTTTCTAGTATTGTAGGAATTTATTGGAATTTTAGTTATATTCTGGCGATCTAAAGAAATTTAAATGAGCCATCACATTTAATCACCAATATACCAAAAATAAACTTTTTAAAGAGTGTATTAGTATAAATGCTTCCTAAATCCACCTCAATTGTTAATTTTCACAAAATTTAAACAAGTCTTCTTATTTGTCATCTTAAGGAATCTTATAAAGTGCTAAGCCATCCTATCCATCATTACCTGGACTGTGGCCTTCGGAAGCCATGCAAAAGAAATAAATATCTTTTCCTTTATGTTAAAACCAGCAAAACACACCATCAGAAATGTAGTCAAAATTCGTATCAATACTGCAATGCCCAAGGTGGCAACACAAAGGCCTGAAAGAAATACTTCAATTTTAGAAATAACAGAATACTAGTGGAGAAGTTATATCTCATATTTAGTTGCTGATTCAAAATAACACTAACAGCAATAATTTTAAAACATTAAACGATTAAAATATTGCAATGATTAGACATTATTTATGAAAAAATCAATATTAAGTATTGATCAATTTGTTCAAAGACAGATATTTCCCTTAGATTAAAACCAGAAATTCAACATATTTGAATTTTTACAAAGGAGATTTGAATGTTATCTCTCATATACTTTTACAGTAAGAGCCACACTTTATTCTACTTGTTTAACAAGAATTTATTAAATGATATCATGCATGACAAACTTTAAGCTAGTTACTGGGGACACAAAAATGTATCATGTACAAACTTTGCTTCTATGAGCCTTACAATTAGAAAATACTATACTATACTATATGATAACTGAAGGGTAAACAAATTGGTAAGTATTCATAGAAGTGGAAAAAATAATATTTCATCAAAGTAATTGAGAACTCTTGGCAGAGTATAAAATTAAAGGTAATATTAAAAATATTCATCAGCCAGCATGAAGGGAATGAGCCAATCAGATGGAGCTATAGGCGGCTAGTGTCTTCAACAAAGAGCCACAAGAGTTTCATAAAGAAACCATATTCCAGATTCACAACAGAGTCTCCTGCAATGTCTATGTGAAGTTCAGAAGGGATATGTTATTTTTTCAAGTTCAAAGGATAGACATCACAGGAGGGTCTTTTGTGAACCCTCAATATGATTTCTTTATGGAAGGTTTTTGTGGCTCTTTGTTGAAACATATTTCTCTCGGGTATTCAAAAGTGTCTGTTGCCTGCTGCACAAGACACAAAAGATTTGATTTTGGAATGAGATAGTTTACAATTGATGTCACTGGTATAAGTAAGATCAGAGAATTGATAGAGGAATGAAAAGCCTTGGTAGAAACTTTGATGAAGAGCAATGTTTAAGCTACATATGTTATAAATGAGGACTTGGAGGACTCTGGAAAATAGCAGAATTCAATATAAGAGTGTTTTAAAGAGACACAACACCAAATGATTTTGAGAAATCAAGTAAAACAAAGGCAAGATTTAGCAATGAAATCATTCTGAGAACACAGTTGGTTATATGATGGGCCAGAAGTAGAATGAAATGTATTGAGGAAGGGAATGGGAATTTAAATGGAATCTAAGTTTGAAAGGAGGAAAAAAGAAATAATGTTTATAGGTAATGGGCAAGATAAATGAAGAAAGAATACATATATTTATCTATTTTCAATACATTTTTTCCATGTATGCATTATTTTAAATTGTAAAATACATATAACATCTACCAACTTAACCATTTTTAAGTGCACATTCATACTATTGTGCAGCCAATCTTCAGGACATTTTCACCTTGCAAAACTTAAAAATTTAAAAACTCTGTGCTCACTTTCCCCTACCCCCATCCCCTGACAACCACAATTTTACTTTCGCTATGAATCAAACTACTCTGTATACCTTATATAAGTGGAGTCATAATAGTCTTAATTTTTTTTTTGTTACTGGCTTATTTCACTTAGCCTAATGTTTTCCAGGTTTAACCATGTTGTAGCATGTGTGAGAATGGGAAAATATCTTTTTTTTTAACTAATATCTTTTTTTTCTTTTAGAGAGAGAGAGAAGAGAGAGAGAATCTTTTAATATTTTATTTTTCAGTATTTGGGCTGGGGCTGTAGCTCAGAGGTAGAATGCTTGCACTGAGTTCGATCCTTAGCGCATAAAACTAAACAAATAAAATAAAGGTATTCTGTCCATGTACAAATAAAAATTTTAAAAAAAGATAAGTGAGGGGCTGGGGATGTGGTTCAAGAGGTAGCGCGCTTGCCTGGCATGCGTGCGGCCTGGGTTCGATCCTCAGCACCACATACAAAGATGTTGTGTCGGCCAAATACTAAAAAATAAATATTAAAATTCTCTCTCTCTCCCTCTTTCTCACTCTCACTCTTTCTAAAAAAAAATGATAAGTGAGATTAGAGTAGAGACTGATTAAATTCTAAAGAGCAGAAAACTGTAACAAGGATATTTGAAGATGCATGAGAAAAAGAAAAGAATCTATGTGTGATTCAGAAGGCAGTAGCAAGGGATGGGGCTCTTACTATAGATAGGAGAATATTGTGATGAGGAAAGGAGAAAAGAATGAATATGTATACACATTGCTGTGTGTGAATCAATGTACTTTTGAATTGTTTGAGTGAATAAAAGATTGAGTGAACAACAAACATTTCTGTTCCATGGGTACATATTATAGAACTAACTAGTTATCTTTAAAATTCCAGCCCTTAATCAGATCAGGGCTAGATGAACATTCCTATCCTTTAAAAAAAGAATTTTAACAACTGAATTTTGTGGATAGGAGTCAGTAGTGTTTTTTTTCTTTACCGGGAACTGTTTTAAAGGTATAGAATTTACTGTCTTAGATTAACAAGCATTGTTTTCTAACCAACCAGATCATAATTAATGTTTTATTTAACTATAAAAGTGGGAACCACTGAACTCATAACCATTGAAGATATTTCTCCTGAATATAAAAAGATCTGATTTTAGTACAAGAACCACTTCGAAATTCTTACCAACAGTTTCTGGTCTGAGAGATGCAATAGATACCTCTGCTCCAATCAGTCCAAAAAGAAGTGGCTGAAAAATGTCCCAGGCAACTGCAATTATCTTTTCAACCTCTGCCTAAAGAAAACAAACAAAACACATGCATTTTTATTATGTGAAGCTACAAATGCCAAGAACTTAACTAATTGAATCAGAATAATTTGATCTGAGACAGATTCTTTCTTTCTTTCTTTCTTTCTTTCCTTCCTTTCTTCCTTCTTTCCTTTCTTTCTTTCTTTCTTTCTTTCTTCCTTTCTTGTGTGTGTGTGTGTGTGTGTGTGTGTGTGTGTGTTGCTAGAGATCAAAAGCAGGGCCTCTTGCATTGCTAAATAAGCTTCAGCTCAAGATAGGCTTTATTTTTGTGACAACTATAAACAAAAGATGAGCTAAGAACAGCAAAACAAGTAAATGAAGATATTTCTAACACAAAAGTGTAAATGGCCAAAAAACTTAACTTTTCAGGGAAATCAGAGAAACCCAAATTAAAATGATATTTTGGGGGGCAGGAAGGAGGACCCATCACATAAGAAAAAATATTAAGTTTTCATAATGTCAAGTATTGTGAGATTGTAAGGAAATTCTAATTGGTAGTAGATCAAATTGATAAGCTTTCTTATGGAAGAGAAATTAGTTTCTGTTAACATTGTCTAAGAATTTACATTGAACAGATATTCTTTTCAATTAACTAATAAGAATCTATATTTTTAGATGACATTTAATGCTCACTGTCATATCTCTTTAAGGATCTGTAATTCCTTATTAAGCAAATTGACAGAGAAAGATTACATTATTTCTCTTTTCCCTTCATTTTAATTTTTGTTATTTCTGGTATGTTTATTAGGGTGAAGATTCTATTTCTGTTAGCTTATAAATGTTGAAAGACAAAGCACTGATTTATTTAACAGTTCAAAATAATGCAAAAACTTTATAGTTTCACATCATAAGGAAAGAGAGAAACTTAGGTTCAAATCTATCACCATTAATTGCAAGTAACCTACATCTCAGTACCTTATTTGTAAAATAATAGATTTATATTAAGATCCTTTACCATTGAATGACAAAAACTAGTTCTGCCAAAACTCAGGTCCATTTGCTACCCTTCCAAATATCTCTAAATTTTACCCTAATTTAATCTTTCGAGTATAACATAATGAAAGCCTAGACTTTAATTGATAATCATAATGATAAAGAACAAGAATGAACGATGCTAACTTTAAGTTGCTTAGTTTTTTATTGGTGTGACTAATTTTAAGGGGAGTCTTCAAATATATTTCATACATTCAGGACACCAATAAAAGTGCAAAAACTAAAGAGTTTATCAGATTACTTCTATTTCTAAACAGCAGACAAAAGCCACAATTTGTTTTTTTATTATGACACTGGACATGGGCTTATTATATACTATAAGACTTTAAAATGGGAGAAAAGTCACATCTTCTTATGGCTTTTACATAATTTCAAAACTAAAATGATTTTTTAAATAAATAAAATGGAGTTATCAAATAGGCAAAGTACAAAAGAGTTAAGACTACAGCAATAAAAGTTATTATCTGTTGAAAATTAAGGCCATTTTATACATCTTTATACACCATTATAAAATCCTCAGAAATGTAAATCACTTTCAAGGATGGACAAAAGAAGAAAGTTAAGAGAAAGAGGGGAGATTTCTTTATGAGTTAAATATCTACTTGAGTTGATAATTCTCAGATAATTTAGCAATTCATAAAATTCAAAGTATATGAAGAAAAGAAAACCTTATAATTATAAAGGTCATCGAAAGAAGCACTGAATTTGAAAACACAGATAAATGAGGGATTTAAAATGGTGACCGTATTTAAATGACACAATTAATGATTATAAGGAAAACTAAGCAGAAAAACATGAGATTGTGTCAGAAAAATACATACACAAACACAGTTTTATAAAATATTTTAGTTTCTTTAAGTATAACAACTTGGGGAACTGCTATCTTCCAGTAATTTGCCAAAATAATAAAAACAAAGTGAAAGAGGAGAGGCACCAGATATATGTTCTCCAGGCTTTTTAGAAAACATGAAGTTGTTACTTTGGTCACATTCCTGGGAATGTGCAAGAAGGATGATATTGTAGACATCAAGGGAATGGATATTGTTCAAAAGGAATGCCCCACAAATGTTACCACGTCAAAACAGGGAGCCTACAAGCTGCCCAGCATGCTGTTGGCAATGTAAACATGCAAGCTAAGATGAAGGTTTTGCTAAGAGAATTAATGTGTATATTGATCATATCAACCCAAGATATCTTTCTGAAATGTGTGCATGAAGGAAAATGATCAGAAGAAGAAGGAAGCCAAAGAGAAAGTAGCTGGGTTCAACTGAAGCACAAGCCCGCACTCCCCAGAGAAGCACACTTCGTGAGAACTAGTAAAAAAAATAAAAATAAAAATCTGAGCTTCTGGAACCTATCATGGTATAATAGCTGTAAAAAAAAAAATCTCCTTGGACAGTAAAATATTTTTCTTAATTGAGTGGAAGTGTGGTGTTCTATCTTAAAGAAATATTTAAAGAAAAAAAGAAAGTATAACAACAGCAATGTTGCTAAAGTATTACAGAATTTACAAGGAGTGTCATTTCCATTTTCCTATGTAACAGTTACAACAAGTTTTTAGAATTTTTAAAAATAATTTTATCGTTGAGAAAACAGTATTAAAGAAGGCAAATAATTTGCTTGGACAGCTAGAGGGTAGTAGAACTGGAATTAGAATTCCATCTCCATAGCTTAAATCTTATACACTTTTCATTATGTCATGCTGCTTTGGTAGTAGTCAACAGAAATAATAAGGGCTATTATTTACTGAGTATTATTCAAAGACTAAGTGCTAAAAGCTCTAGAGGATTTCACTTATTCCTCTGCTCGATGAAGATGTTGCTATAATCACTCCCCATTTTAGAGAAAAGTAAATTGAAACTTGAGAAATTAGATAATTTCTACATGGTCATATAGTAGTAAACTACAGAGTAGAGATTAGCATTAGAAACCTCAGCTCTTAGACTATGTTATCCTATTGAACAAGGAAGAAAAGAATCCCAATTTTGGACTCTTTGGTTTGGTGCCCTCAGAAGTAGGAACTTATCCAGAGTCCTAAATTAGAAAAGACATGGAGAGTATCTGCATATTACTGATTCAATAAACATTAGTTTTCTTTCCTTTCTTTAAGGAACCATTTTGATTTACAAAAATGGCCTGTTTTTATCCAGGCTCTGTCACTTACTAGCTATTTGACCTTAGGCAATCTATTAAATATTAATAATCTTTGGTGTACCCATTTGTAAAATAGGTCTAATATCTACCTTTCAAGGTTATTAATGTAAATAAGTGAGATATCTTTAAGGAAAATTTTAAATTATGAGAGAAAAGCTTATAATAAGATATTGATAGGTCTGATGCCACAAAAATAGAAGATCTGAGTGCTGAACAAGATAAAAAAAGGTGCAAAAGGTTAATATCATATATTTAGATGTGTATGTGAGTGCATATACTTAATAATAACTTAATAATCAACACTTTATACTTCGGACATACAGATTTCCATCATGGTCTACCTATATTCTAAGCAGATGACGTTGTAATGAGATAGGTATCACATTATTACTGGTAGAAAAGTAAGCAGATACAATTCTAGAAAGCAGAAACTAACAGACAAAAAAGATCTGTCAATGAAAAAGGGAAAAAATACAAATGGTTAAATACATTTTTTAAAAGGTTCAATTTCACTGTTCATAAAAGAAGCTTGAAAGAAAACAAGATACTACATTTTACCTCTCAGTGTGACTAAAGATCAAAAACAACAATATTTGAAGCTAGTGTTTGAGTGTGGTCCCCAGACTAGCAGCATCAGCAAACTTTAAGAATTACCTATTAGACTCATTCATACATAAGTTAGAGTCATTATTTTGATATTTATCTATTAAAGAGAATCTTCCTGTTATAAACTGAGTACTTATATCATCCCTCATTTTCCTATCACTTCACTTTCCTTGTGGGTAGAGGCAAGGTTATAGGATGAAGGGGTGTGCTGCCACCTTGCTTCTTTCTAAGGATTCTGCTTTCTGTCCCCATTGCCAGCCTGGGCTGCTGATTAATGAATCCTGCTCTTGGAAGCACTGACCCCCCCTTCCTTTACAGAATAGCATATGATCTTGTCAAGTTCAAATTTATTTAAAAAAAAAAAGAATCTGGAAATTAAAATAAATAAATGGCAACCAGCCAATTTTCAGAATACATATTGAGAAAATGAATATTATTAATGTTTTTGAAAATTAAAAAAAAACAAAATAATTTTATTAAAATGAAAAAAAACTTTTGACAAACTAGCTAGTAATTTCATGAAAAGATCATTAGCTTTACTCATAAAGAAAAATAAATCAAATTAGTAGCGACATATTTTTTCACCTCTCAGATTTAAAACTATCTGAAGTCTAAAAATTACTCAAATAAAAAAAGCAGATCCTCTTATATACCATTGTTGGGAATGTAAATCTGTACAACTTTTTAATGTAGAAAATTGATACTCTCGAAAATACAATTATGCATACTCTTTCCTAGAGCAATCCTATTTCTAAAAAATGTATTCTATAGAGAAACTCAAAGATATACTATATTTTGTTGATTTTAAGACATTTTTACATTTCTGAAATTAGAATGCTATGGTATAGTTTAATTGGTAGTATTTTTCTTTCTTAGTTGTATATAAAATAATGGTGTTTTTAAGAATTGATAATGTCTTAGAATTTAGGAAATATGGTATATGTGAGGATATTTTACTGAAGCACTGTTTATCTAGGTATAGAACTAGAATAACCTAAACATCTTTCAGTAGGAGACTGGTTAAATAAAGTGTGATCTACCCATATAGTGCAATATTCTGCAACTATTAAAACGTAATAATAATAAGGAAAGAGTCTGGTGTTGTAGCCCATGCTTATAATATCAGCTACTCGGGAAGCAGAGGCAGGAGGATCACAAGTTCAAGGTCAGCCTGGACAATTTAGTGAGACCCTCTCTCAAAATACAAAAACAAAAACAGGGGTTGGGGATGTAGCTCAGTAGCAGAGTCCTGCCCTAGCATGTATGAGGCTTTAAGTTCAATCCTTAAAACCACAAAAGATAATAAAAATAAACGGAATAAGGAAGACATCAGTATGACCATGATCCATTTTTAAGTAAAGCATCAAGTTTAAATTAATATGTAAGGAGGGAAAAGGATATGCATGTATGCACTGAGTACACATTTGCATATGTATAGAAAATAACTTTCATGATTAAAATTTTGATTAATTTAATGTTAAGAAAGTATCTGAAAAGAAAAAATTAGTCTGGCCAAAAAGAACCATTAGCCAGATTTAAAATGCTGCTCACCTTTTTGTTGCTCCATCCCATGCCTGCAAGGAAAGCCATGACCAATGTGCACAGTCCTCCTGATCCAGGAAATCCAAAGTTCACACTGCTGAACACAGCTAGCACAGAGAACCCCAAAACCAGGAATGCCCTCTTCCACACAAGCTTGTCCTTTAAGAGAAAAATGCTGATTAGCTCAATTATTTCAAATTGATTTTTAATTTTTGATTCAAATAACTGATTTTTAATTATTTATTTTTCCATATCCACAATGTAGAGGGAAATGAAAATGTCCATTTCAGTGTACGACATTTATTTTCTCTTCCTTAATAAGCAGAGTTACCAATGTAAGATCCTCTTTTAGGAACACCAATTCTCTTCCTCTGCATTTATCAATGCAGAATTTCATGAGGTTTAAGACAATGGCACCAAAAAGTACATGGGCTTTGGAGCCAGAAAGAACAGGTTAAAAGTCACTTTTTTATATCATTGGTTTAACTTTTCCAAGTTCTGTTTCCTCATGTCTGAAAGAATGTACATTAATAGGGTTTTTGTGAAGCTTAAAGGTACAACTTTATTATTTTCAGTCTTTCTCTTTAATTGGATGCTTCCTTGTTTTTTTTTTTTTTTAATTCTTGAATACCAACATGCTTTAAGAGCCAACAGACTGAGACAGTAGTTGTTTGTTCTTGTTATTGCCAAGTGTAAGAACTGTGCAGTTTTTTCCCTTTAAAATTTCTTTGTCACTTTAGAAAGTAGGCCTTTAAAAGTGATTGATGGGGAGCAATGCAACTCTGGAGATAGATTACCTGAGTTCTTTCCCAGCTCCACTATTTTCTAGCTACATGACCTTGTTCTCCTTACTTACTTTCCTAAGCCTCAATTTTCTTATCAGTTAAAAGTTTATATTAATAGTACTCTCTTTATTGATTATTGTATGGACTGCATGAGTTGAGCACTTCCCTACAGAATGTTCAGTGATAACAGAAATGTTCTGTCTGCCCTGTCTATAAAAATGATGTATATCTGCTATAGTCACATTGGCTGCCGTATTGAATAGAGCCCCTAGACGATTTACTATGTCATTTTAGCACAGTAAGAAACAAATGTAAGCTGTCATTTTTATTTTATTGTGCAATTAGAATAATCTTATAAGGAGTTAGGGATGTTGCTCAGTAGTAGAGTAATTTCCTAGCATGCACAAAGCTGTGGGTTCAATTCCCAGTACCACAAAAAAGAGAATAAAGAATAATACCATAATATCTGCATTCATAAAATTCTTTACAGATATTTTTACTTGAAAGTTTTTGAAGTGCAATAAAAATTTAAATCAGTATATACTCTGATATGGTACCAGGATTTAACCTGGGATGCTTTACCACTGAGCAACATCCAGCCCTTTTTATTTCTGAGACAGAGTCTCACTAAGTTGCTTAAGGCCTCACTAAGTTGCTGAGGTTGGCTTGAACTTGAGATCCTCATATCTCAGCTTCCCTAGCTGCTGGGATTATAGGCATGTGTCACCGCATCCACCATTATTTTTATTAATTAAATTTATTTATAGTTGTTAAGTTTATGATTCTATTCAAAATACTCTAAAACTTCAGAATAAGGCCAATTTATATTTTCATAAGTTTATCTGCTCAACAAGAAAGAGGAGAAGAAAACAAAACATTTGTTTCTCATTAGGAAATAATTGTGTATAGTCAAGAACTTTAATCTACTTGAAAAGAAATGCTTTACTGTATTTTAATAAGATGTTAAGTCTTATCTATTTGAAAATATTAGAATGTAAGATATTTTGATACTAAAAAAGAGGATCCAAAAAAGCCATCATATAATCTTAACTTAGTTGAGTATTATGAAACTTCAAAAAACACGCATATCTTATTATTTTGGAATTGATGTTATTTATTTTAATGTGAAATTCAAAATGTACATAATATATTTTATATAATATAATGTATTCATATAAAATACAAATATAACCCAGGACTGCATTAAAATCTCATATATTTCAGCCTTCATCATAAATTTCATGAATAGCATAGACATAGCAATAAGCAACTTTAAAAAGATGAACCATTTTATGAAACATGTCCCTCATATCCACTTTAAGGGAAGTATTCTAAAGTGTTTTTCTAATGACATTTTAGAGTGTAACTTTCCTACAGATTAATTCTTTCACCTGGTCACTGCTTGGAAAATACTGATTAAAAAATCCAAGAAGAGATCCAGTTGCCACACCAACTACCACCTCCAAGACACCTCTGAGGACATTAAAAACTGTGGAGCCTGAAAAACACAAGAAAGAAAAACTCCAGAACTCTAAATCCATAAAATACACAAGCTTTAGACCACAACCACCAACATAAAGCACCTAAATATGTGGAACGAAATTCTTACAAACATTTCCTACTCTTTACATTCTTTTTTTTTAAGTAGATGATTCTTTTTTTATATTTATTTTTTAGTTTTAGGTGGACACAATATCTTTATTTTATTTTTATGAGGTGCTGAAGATTGAACCCAGTGCCTCACACATGCCAGGTGAGCAAGTGCGCTACCACTTGAGCCACATCCCCAGCCCCACTCTTTACATTCTTAAATCTATGTGTTTTTAAATGTCTAATAAAATGGGTCTATCTTATAAGAGTATGCAGATTATTGGGAACCAATTTCAAAACAAGCATAAGGTATAATTTATGCACTTCTTTATGTTTACCTTATTTACTTAAAAGACCTGACAAATTGTGAAAAATTCAATTCATGACTCAGACCTAGCTTGTTCTACGACATTATATGTACAGGCAAAGGGAGTAAACAGATGTAGTTAAGTTTTCAAATTACCACTTAAGAGCTGGATATTTAAAAAAAAAATGAACAGATAGACATTGATTTTAGTAGTTCTGATTTGTATGGAATATCGTAACTTAAGGACCTAGTATGAACTGGGGATGTAGCTCTGTAGTAGAGTGCTTTCCTTGTGTGTGTGTGTGGGAGGCCCTGAGTTGAACCTCCAGTGTTGCAGTGGGGAAAAGAGAATCTGGTCATTAAAATCAAAAACTGTCTTCTTCTTCTAAAATATTTACTCTAAAAATAAATCTGAAATTATTTTTGAAATTTCCCCTAGAAGGCTCTTTGTTGCTGAACCTCTTTGAAATATTATAATAAAGCAGTAAATAGAACCTACATTTCTCCCCTCACAGCAAATAGGATTTTGGAAACTAATTTTTAAAACAATCTTTGTTAGCACATTGTATAGAAAATTATATTAAAATTGTCCTACACATCAGCAATTCTTCAAGACTGTCCTAAGGAAATAACTGTACTATTTATTGTGATTTCTTGTTATTATGGCAATCACTTATCTTATTTAAAAAGAATTCCCTCTGATGTAATTTTATTTAGCTAATGTATCTCTGTTAGGTGAATGGTGTGCCTGTCAAAAGCCTCTAGTTACAATAGCAGCATTGTGCTCAAGTTGTTACAGTAAATAATTTATTCTAAGTGAAAAAAAAATGTATCAAATACCACTGTTAATCATTGTAGATTTTATGCCAAGTTTTTGTTTGTTTGTTTGTTTCTTACAAAATGTGGGGGTGCAACCATTACTCAAAACTTTTATTTTTAAATTGTGCTAGAATTACTTAAAAATCATTTATTACTAAACTTTTTGATGCGTGATTAGGATGTATGGAATACTTGTGAATATATGTTAATGCAGTAGCAATGACTATGCGGTGAAATACAGTAGCTAATTGGTTTCAGTCTTTTGTAAAATAAGGTCTTTATAAAATAAAATAAAATAAAAAGGCTGGGGATGTAGCTCAGTGGTTAAGCACCTCTGGGTTCAATTACTGATATTAATACACACACACACACACACACACACACGCATCTCCCCTGAAATTTCCTTTTCTTTCTTTCTTTCTTTTTTTTTTTTTAGAGAGAGAGAGAGAGATTTTTTAATATTTATTTTTTAGTACTTGGCAGACACATCTTTGTTGGTACATGGTGCTGAGGATCGAACCCGGGCAGCACGCATGCCAGGGGAGCGAGCTACCACTTGAGCCACATCCCCAGCCCCTCCCCTGAAATTTCTAGTTCAGTAACCTATCAGGGTTCAGATCCAAAAGGTCAGAGGACCAAATTTAGGGGGTAAGGCAGATTAACATGACAGAATCAGCTTGGAAGGTTCTTGAAGTTATCGCATTCTTCCCCTGCGCCTTCCCCCAGAATATAAAATCCCCAACCTGGACCCTCTTCTCTACTCCATTTCCCACCTCATCCCCTTCTTCCCAGTCCTCACTGTGATGTTAATTCAGACTCTGCTCAAAGCAGTGGTTCCTCATCCTGGCAGCACTGGCTGCCATTCCCAAGAGTTCTGGTTTAATTGGTCTAAGGTAATGTCTACATAACAGTACTTTAAAAGAATATTGCCCAGATAATTCTAATGTGCTTTCAAGGCTGAGAACAATTGTTTTAAAGACATATACCAGGAAAGCAGCCAGAACATTGTCTGCATAGGTTCAGGAGAGTTAAAATTAAGACAAGAAAGTCAATTGGAACTCATAGGTAAAAAGAAAATTTTTAATTTTTATTGGTGCTTGAACAAGAAAGTAGCATCATGAAAATAATGTTTTGAAAAGATGATGTAATTTACCAGGACTGGAGGAAGGCTGACTCTGAAAAATAACAAGGGGTGAGGTTCTAGATAATCTGTATGAATCATATATAATCATAAAATGGAAAGATAACTGTAGGGATTGAAGAGAATGAGAACAGCAAATTTTCAAAAAAGTGTTTTTACTGAAGAATCTGAAGCTAAACTTAGGCTATAATTACACTCTGTCAATAATAGGAAGTTACAAATTTTATTTTCCAATTTTTGCAAAAGATTAAAAAAGAAACTTAATCTTGTGCTAAGTCAAAGGATAATAAAGGTGTTGACTCTCTTCTTAGCCTTTTGCCTCAGATCAAGTGTAGTATCTGTTAACATCCTTTCAGTAAAGGTATTAAATAACAGCGGAGAGGAATGCCTTCAGTTTCTCTTTTGTTACTTCTTGAAACAAAATACATCCATTGCAGTATGTATTAGTTTTAGTATGCTACCCATTAAAATCACGGCTTTTATTTTTCTTTGTGTGAAATCTCTAGAATTAAGTTTTCCTAGATCTCTCCAAGGAAGGCTTTAAACTTGCTTGCACTGGCTGCTCACTCCTTGGGCAATCTGTATCTAGAGGGAAGAAGTGAATAAAGATACTTCGGTGCCTCTCTAGGTTCAGGACTTTTACCCCGGTTTCCCGGATTTTGAATTTACCTCATGCAAATATGCTACGCTTCCAACATTTTAACCTATGTCTCTCAAGAATGAGAGACCAACATAGGAACAGATTAGTCTACCTGTGGAAAAGGCCATGCCCAAGCATGTGTTGAAGCCGGTGATGGCCAGAATGTCATCGAAGCTGCCAGCAGCCATGAGTAGGGTCGGGACCCCCTTCTCAACACCATAGCCTCCTGCCTGCAAAAGGAGCATGGATGGCACCACGACAGCTGGAGACACGGCTCCTAGGACAAAACTAAGTACAGGCTGCTTCAGACACATGTGACCGAATTCTACCCATTCTTATTATTTAAAAAAAAAAAAATTTACAACAACGTCTACTGCTTTAAAAGTTAGATTTTGGACAGCTATAATCTTGAATGGCAGAGAAACACTATACACAGGAAAGTTCTACAGAACATTGTTTTCCAAAATAAGTATACTCATGAACAACCTGTCTTGGAACTATTTAGGTTGCCTAGAATAAATATTTATGAATGGTACAGAAGTCTTCATACCTTTTTAAAAACAAACCATTCATTTTAAGAGGTCTGAAAAATGGCCATGGTTGTTCTGAACTTGTACCCAATGATGCTGGGTCTTCAATTAGAGCTTGGAATGTAAATGAAGGCAACAGATTCAAACAAGAAAGCAGCAATGACAGTGACAGTGATCTTAATAATAGCTGCAGTTGTGGGCTGGGGTTAGAGTGCTTGCCTCACAGGTGTGAGGCACTGGGTTCAATCCTCAGCACCACATAATCATAAATAAATAAGAAATAAAGATATCGTGTCCATCTACAGCTAAAAAAAATAATAGCAACAGTTGTAATACTGAAGAACATTTTATGTGCCTAACACCACTTTGAGCACTTCACATATATTAACTAATTTAATCTTCCTAACAGCCCTATGAGATTGATACAGTCTACCTTCATTTTATAAATGAGGAAATTGAAGTACAGACAGACTACATAATTTGTCAAAAATCACACTCTGGAAAATCACAAAGCTGGGATTGGATTCCAAGTAATCCAGAATCTTAACCATGAGAAGAATTTCATCCTTCTAGCCTACTTATTAGCACTAAATTCCTACTAAGTACTTCTTTATTTATTTGCTTCTCATGGATTTTAAGTATTAGGAATAAAAGGCTGCTAGTAGAAGGGACACTGTGGCAGGTGTTGATCATGAGTGCTATGTTAATCATCCTTTGTGTAGACTCTGGGGTAAGATCCAGCATCTCTCTCACAAGCTTACAATCAGATGGAGACAAAAGACCACACTTTCTTCAATAGTTTGAATTATCATAATTACCATAAAAGTTAGTGTCTAAAGAGACACAGACCATAGTTTGAAGTTAAAATATTTAGATGATACTGGATTATCTCTGCTGCATTTTCTGGTGTTCTTAAGAAAATGCTATTATGTATTCTCTTGTATGGGATCAAAGAAAGTCCTTAATATCCCTCCATATTTTCATACAACAAAGCAAAAAAAAGAAAAACCCATTACCCCAGTATAAATCCCCACTGCCATGGTAAACCCATTAGGAAGTGGGCAAGAAGAGCAGATGTGCATGCTTCCACGAGACAGGGACCCATGGACAGTCGTACACACACACCCTTCAACTTCTTCAGTGCCTGGAATATAAAAGTAAGCATACTAATATAATCCTCTGAAGACATGCAGAGACACAACCCTAAATGCTTTCTCTTCCGCATTCAGACTGTATCTGGGTCATCACAAACTTCCCAGGTAATTAGTTTTAACAAACATTTTAGCATCCTAAGTGTTTTAGAGACAGCTTATGTAATCCTCACAGTAACCCCATGAGATAGGTAATGGTACTGTCCATATTTTTAAAACCTAAAAAAGGCACAAGTCCAAGTCATGTTTTCAAAGGTCATGAAATTGGTGAGTGATGGGGCCAGGTGTGCACCCAGGTAGGTGGCTTCTGGAGTGAGTGCTCACAATCCTCACACTAGCTGACTTAACCTTCTCAGTATTTGTTTTACTTATAGTCTGGGGCCCAGAATGAGGCCAAGTGAAGAGCTTCATCCCCTGAGGACATTCATTTCTGCATTCCAAAATATATGAAAAAAAGCATTAAGAAAAAGCATGCTTGAGATTCATTCAATATACTAAGCAGTTTCCTGAATCAGCATGATTAGTCCTATGGACTTATAAAGGGTTTTGCACACCAAAAATATATTGTTCCCCACTTCCCATCATCATTATTTATTATCATGGCCTATAGCTCTGTCAGAGAAAAGGAGAGCTTTGATTCTTGTGTTGTCACCACACATAGTACCTCCACCTTTCTCCAAGAAAGGGTATGAGAATATCTTCTGAGTTCCTGTGAGGCACAAGGTCTTACCTGCAAAATAACTCGGCATGAAATAAATTATATTTTCTTCTTGAGAATGTCACACAAAGTATCTCTATCCAATTCCCGAAGCTCAGTGATTCTAAAGATATGGAATGTTAGAGGAACAAAATTCCTATTCAATAATAAGAAAAATTTTTTATACCTTTGAATCTAGACCAAGGCCAGCACGAACCAGTATAATAGATAGGGCTATGCTTCTCAGAGAGGAGGACCACTGGTGCTTGATCTGTACATTATCACTGATGACTGGAATATTTCTGAGGAGAAATCCAGCAAGCAGCATGCCTTGAATGGAGAAGTCAAACAAGATGAATCAGTTTTCAAATGTAAGACAATATTTTTCAGCATTTGCTGGTAAATGGATGGAACTGGAGAATATTATGTTAAGTGAAATAAGCCAATCTCAAAGGGCCAAAGGCTAAATGTTTTCTCTGATATGTGGATGCTAATTCACAGTAAGTGGTGGGGGGCAGAATAGTGGTATTTTGGACTAAACAGAGGGGACTGAAGGGAAGGGAGGGGTCATGGGGGTAGGAATAATAGTAGGATGAATTGGACATTATTACCCTATATGCATATGTGATAACATCATCTGTGTGTAACTCTGCATCATGTACAACCAGACAAATGAGAAGTTATATTCCATTTATGTATGATGTGTCAAAATGCATTCTACTGTCATATATAACTAATTAGCACAAATAAAAAATAAACAATTACTATTTCTCAAATAATTAAAGATAAAAAGGAGAAACAAGATGCAGCTTTTGGCTAGAGATAATAATTAAATCGTAAACATAAAATGTTTCAGTTCAGTGTCAGCTCAGTCATCCCTTTGTGTGCAAACAGCAAACAGTTCCTGAAATGACTTGCTATGTCAGTTTACTTGAAATATCAATAAGTACTTACATGGCTTCTATTTCACTTCACACCAGATAACTTAATAACAAACACATAACTCACTTTGCAAAGGCTTTAGGAATTATGCTGAAATGAACACTGCCCTGTCAGTCAGCTGGTGGCTCTTCTTTCAGTCAGCCAATATGTACTGGTTGCCTTTAGTATTTCAGACACTATGTGGGTATTAGGAATATAATGGACAAGCAGCAAGAATTATGCCTCAACAAACTTTCAGCCTCTAGGAAAACAAGACAAACTAACAACCCCAATATTAGGAAAGCATGAGAGGGTGTTGTATGAACTGAGAAAGGGAGGGTGAGCAAAGGGGTCCAGGGAAGGGGAAGGGTCTGCGAGATTGTAAAATGCCTGGAAGAGACACTAGTTTGTTCAAAGGTGTAAGACAAAATGACACATTCTGGGAGCTTCACATAGTTGTGACTAACTTGAGTCTTGTAGCTTATGAGGGAATTCTCCCTCACTGATGCCACATGCCCACAGGGTAAAGTTTCTCTGAGACAGACTGTGAGGCTTCTATCCACCATTTTTCTCCAGCAGCAGCAGCTTCTCCTCATGTTCTTATAAGCACAGTTTGCATGACTAAATAAATTAATTAAAGTTGGGATATTTTATGAGAACAAATTATATGTACACTTTATGACTCACTACAGATGCCATGATGCAAGAATGCACCATTTCTAGGCACCTCTCATGACTGCCATTTAATCTAGAAGAAAGTCTCTTGAGTTCACAATTCTGTAATCATAGTCTTTCCAGAATTTTTATGGGGTAACAGTGTGAAAAGACCTATAGTGTCTGTTCTTTTTTTCTTGTGTATGTGTGTGTGTGTGTGTGTGTGTGTGTGTGCGCGCGCGCATGTGGTGCTGGGGATCGAACCCAGAGCCTTGTGCATGTGAGGCAAGCACTCTACCAACTGAGCTATATCCCCAGCCCCTATACTATCTGTTTTTAAAAGAAATATTAATAAGAGTAATATGCACATGGTAAAATTAAAATATTACCAGCAAACATAGAGTGGCAGTACTGCCTACCCTCAACTACAGCCTTCCATTTTCACTCCCCAGGTAATTCTCACAGAATGCTTTCATCACTGCTTGTCAGATTCCTGCATCCAAAACCAAAAATGGCTCCAGTTCAACCAAGATTGGACAAAGTCAGATTAAAAAATGCTTACCTACTATCCGATTCCACAAAGAAGTCACATCCCTGGTGAGTGAGTGTAGTGTCACCATGAATATTGGTTGATACTTTTATTTATGTTAATGAGTAAGACAAAAGGGCAATAATAGAAATATATGTTATATATATATTTCTTTTGCCAGGCATGGTGGCACACACCTATAATCCAAGTGGCTTGGAAAGCTGAGGCAGGAGGATCACGAGTTCAAAGCCAGCCTCAGCAAAAGCTAAGCAACTCTGTGAGACCCTGTCTCTAATTAAAATACAAAATAGGGCTGGGGATGTGGCTCAGCGGTTGAGTGCCCCTGAGTTCAATCGCCAGTAACCCCCACCTCCCAAATGTCACTCTTTGTCAATGTTGTGAGAGGCTTCCAATACAACAAACCCTGATTTGTAGTATTTACTGGTTTCTGTATTACACATACCTGCAACACAGCCAAATTTTAAGCTACCAACATGCCAGAGGTGGGAAGAGATGGGCAAAGGCACACCATTACATGATATTTCCATAATCTCAAGAGCAAAGATATGGGGAAATTCAGTAAAAGAATTTGGAAGTTATCAGTTTTGAGTATTTGATTGCTCTTACTCTTTAATCTATGTTATTTAATTGTAATTTTATATAATTTGATTTTTTAAAAAATCACCATGTTTAACAACTGGCTCAAAAACTCCTCAAAATTTACCAACTGGTTTTGGGTGATAGCACAGCAAATACAGAAATACATACTTTATTTCTTTATTTCCCAAAGCTTTCCAAACTACTGTTATGAAAATATGATTTATTGGAAGAAAATGGAAAATGTTTATCACTTACCAAGAAGAGGAGGAAGAGGAGGCAGTGTTGGTAACTTAATGAGCCCAAAAAGTTTACCTCCAATGATGGTAGAATAGAATAGGATTATAATTCCAAATAAATTTCCTCCAGGAAGACATTCACTGCCAGTAACTGACCAAACTGCAGCCCACAGAAGAACCACCATGGTAACTGAAACAAATCAGGAAAACCTGTTTCTATAAGTAAGTTGTAATAGGCAGGTTTTGAAACAATCTAAAATAATTTTTAAAAATAAACATTGGATGCATAAAAAAACCTTTATAGCCATGTGCAGATTATAAAGAACATCAGTAAAACGAGCAACTGGGTAGTTTCCAACCACTTTTAAAAAACAGGATATTACTAATGCTTTTAAATCCACCTATGTGGCCCTCTCCAATCTCATCCAGCTCTTTGCATACTGCAGAAGGAACCACTGTCTTGGATTTTTTTTTAAACCCATTCCCTTATTTATTTTATTTTATTTATTTTTTTTTTTTTAGTAATTTTATCACAAATACCAGTTAATACTAAAAAGAACAAAATCACTATCTTTGCCCTCTTCTTAGGAATATGAAATACTTGAACTCTAATCCTACTTCAGGTATCTTAGTTCTGCCTCCAATTAAACATTACCTTTATTTCTTTTCTACAATCAACATGGATTTAGAATTATGCACATTCTTGCCTTTTTTTTAAAAAAAAATCATCATTCATTATAGCATCTCAAATCTTTCATCTAGGACAATTATCCTGATACCTGAACTATTTTCTTTAGTAAATTCATTTCCACTAGAATGTGAAATACGTTTCCAGTTTGAATACAGGTGTTCCATAAAATTACATACTAAAAATAGAATGGCTCATGAGAAAAACTGAGTTAGGACAAACTACTCAAAACTTGAAACTTACCACCTAACTACTAACAAAAATGAACACAATCCTAACAAAAGTAATAGCACAAATAAATCTCCACAGACGTTTGTATCCCAGGCAGGCACTCTATTCTTTGTACACTTCCTACTTCAAGATGTATATTCTTGGGGCAGGGGATGTGGCTCAAGTGGTAGCGCGCTTGCCTGGAATGCATGCGGCCCAGGTTCGATCCTCAGCACCACATACAAACAAAGATGTTGTGTCCGCCAAGAACTAAAAAATAAATATTAAGAAAAATTTTCTCTCTCTCTCTCTCTCTCTTTCTCTCTCTCTCTCTCAAAAAAAAGATGTATATTCTTGAGGATATATTCTTTAAATACAGAGCAATTGTATCAAAATCTGATCCATATTGCAGTGCTCTCCTTTAATCAAAAAACATTTTTTAACTGAGGGAACATTTGTTGGCAGAATCTTCATCTGCTTTCTCTCCATGTGTAGTTAGTTGCATTATAAGCTTAATGTTGTGGAACATTTAAAAGTTCCTAATGCCCCTAAACCAGTTATTATCTCTATGAAAATAAGGCACTTCAACAGGAATTTCAGCTTTTAGAAGGTCCTCTTGTGAAGGAGGTTTAATCTCTAATTGTGATAATACACATACCTGATCTTTTTGTTTTTTATTCACTTTGATGTCATTTGCTATTGCTTAACAATGCAAAATATTAACATGTGAGGAAAAACATGCACAAACATGCAAATTGAATATTATAGTAACACAATTCCCAATTTACCATTGCATCCGTGCTAATTCATGGTGTAGAAACATTCTGTATCAGAACATGCTCTATTTCTTATGACAGTCTTTGGAAGAAAATTGTTAGTTTTGTTGTCTGACATTATTCTTATTTTAATATAAGATAGTTTTTTTAGGTATATCTCAGATTTACCTTAAATTGTAAGTGAAGAGTTATTTTTTTTTTCAATCCCTTGATAATATTCTTCCTTGGTTTTCTGGCTTTCAATGTTGTTATTCAGTTTAATTTTGGCCCTTTTCCAGAAATTTTTTTCCTTTGGTTTGTTTTAAAATATTCTTTTTTTTTGGTTTTCTGTAATTTTTGAATGAAGTGTTTAGAATTGGCTTCCTTTTGATGTGCTTAGAATTTATGTTTTTTTTTTTAAAAAAAAACAATTCTGAAAAATTCTGTCTTTATTTCTTCAAATATTTCTTACCCAACCTCCCTTTTTTTTGTGAAATTATGATTAGACAGTCACTCTACTTGCTAAGCCTATTTCCATATTTTCCATCTTTGTGTGTACTATAATCTAGATAATCTCTTCAGTTCTATTTGCTGGTTGATCAATTTTTTTAACTTAATCTGCTGCTTACTCTATCCATTGCTTTTTAAATTTCAATTATTATACTATATCTTTCTAGAAGTTCACATTTGTTCTTATTCAAATTTATATAATTTTAATTGGCATTTGTTTTGTATTCACATTTGTACTTACTATTTAACTTCTTTAGAAAAATGTTTCAAGGTCTATTTTCTGGCAATGCTTTTTTTTTGGGGGGGGGGCGGTGGTGGTACTTAACCCAGAGTTTCTCATATGCAGGCAAGCACTCTACCACTAAATTACATCCCTAAAAATTTGAAAATTTTATTTTGAGATAGGTTCTCACTAAATTGTCCAAGCTGGCCTGGAATTTACAATTTTCCTGTCTCATCATCTTATGCAGCTAGGATTACAGGTGTGTGCCACCATATCTGGCTAGTAATGCACACTTTTGAAATCTCTGTTTTGTTTCCTTTTTGGTTGTGATTTCTTTTTCTCCAACAGTGAGTCTCCCTTGAATTCCATCTGTGGTTTTGCTGAAGCCTTAGGCTAATGTGAGTTTTCCCAGAAGGGATCTGAATTTGATTCTACCATGTGCTTTCAAGTTTACAATCCAGGACTACTTTTAAGTGTATATTCAGATTGAGTTTTTTTTCTTTGACTTTGGAGCACAAATAATGGTGAAGTTACCTTCTCCCTCCTTCTCTCCCTCCCTTCCTCTCTCTCTCCCCCTCTTTTTCTTTCTTTTTTAGTGGACTTCACCTTAATCCACACACAGACATACCGGCTAGCAACCACAATTTAGACAGGTAGGTTTGGTTGCAGGCCCCATTGACAAAGCAGGTTTACCTGAAAATCCACCATCACTTTGGGTTCCAGTTTTATGTGGGTGAAGGAGAATCATTTCTCCTGTTACATGTCTCCCACCCCAGGAAGGCTCTAGCTTGGCTTCCTGTGCTCTTGTGGATTTCAAAATCATTCTCAATTTCACTGGGGTTTGGCAGAAACCTCTAGGGTGAAAGTTGGCTTGAGTCCTTACTTACCTTTCCTACTTACATTTCATTTTTGGTTTCTGATACTTGCTTGTTTTCTTGATAGATCAAAGGTATGTGAAAAGGCTTAAAATATTTTTCAGACATTTCCTTTAAGTGATAGGATTGTTCATTGGATCTTGTGCATATTGTGATTTTATAATTTGTCTAGAGACTAAATCCAATTTTTTTTGTGTGTGTAAATCCTCATAGAATTGTTCTAAATTTTCTAGGCTTGTTCCAGATTTTCTAGACATAGTGTTGCAATAAATGATATAATGAAATAACTAGAAGCCTTAAGTATTTTCCAATTGACAACAAGGTCTAAAATTATTATACAATATTAGAGATAGATTGAGAAACCACAATTTGGCAGCAAATAAATCCTACTTTGTCATAGCATAAACCCAACTTTATACTAAATTCAGCAAGACAGAATTAAGAGAACTTTTTCCACTTTAAAATCACTTTTTAAAAAACTCTAGCCAAACATGGTGGTACACCTCCATAATCTCAATTACTTGGGAGGCTGAGGCATGAGGATCACAAGTTCAAGGCCAGCCTCTGCAATTTAGCAAGGCCTTAAGCAATTTGGAGAGACCTGTCTCAAAATAAAAAATAAAAAGGGCTGGGGATATGGCCCTGGGTTCAATCCCTGGTATGGAAAAAAAATCTAATTCTCCTTTCCTTTTCCATATTGGAAAAATTTATACACAAAAATGCAAGTTCCATATCATACAGACAGGACTTCCGATTTACCATTGTGTCTGAGCTAATTCATGGTGTAGAAACAGTCTGTATCAGAAAATGCTGTATTTCATTTTTTTTTCTTCTTTAATATTTTTTTAGTTGTCAAAAGACCTTTATTTTATTTATTTATATGCAGTGCTGAGAATCAAACCCAGGGCCTAACACATGCTAGGCAAGCGCTCTACTACTGAGCCATAACCCCAGCCCAACATGCTGTATTTCTTATGAGGGTCTTTGGTAGTAAATTGCACCACTTTACAAGTGATAAATATAGTTGGACATAGAAAATGCACATTCATAAGCTTCTCTAAATCATGTTTAAATCAGTTACTAATTTATTTCTTGTTCATGCTTTTTAGAAAATGATATTTTTACATGCAAGATTTACTTCTTAGGAAGAATGCTTTTATATACCTAATGAGTGCAGGAAAAAATAAAGAATAAAGTAGTCTTGTAAAACAAGTGATGAGGTTTTTAATCTACTGTGACCCCCATTTTTCAGGCAGCTTTATGAACAATGATTATATACTTTGTTTAAAAAAAAGGCAATCAAATCACATCCTTCATTTTCACTCTTACAACAATCTGAATCTGTTTAATTGTAAATGTTTTAACAGAAATGTGCCTTAGTTTGAATGGTGTTTTGGTCAGCATTTTGCTGCTGTGACTAAAAGACCTGACCAGAACAACTGTAGAGGATCTAAAGTTTATTTGGGGGCTCACAGTTTGAGGTCTATGCCCTAAATCCATAGACAGCAAGCTCCATTCCTTGGGGCTCAAAGTGAGGCAGAACAACAGGGTGGAAGAGTATGGTAGGAGGGAAGCCGCTCACATGATGATCAGTAAGCAGCCAGAGAGATTCCACTTGCCAAATACAAATATATATCCCAGAGCCACGCCTCCAGTGCCCCACCTCCTCCAGCCACACCTCACCTTTCTTCAATTACCGCTCAATCCCATCAGGTGATTAAGTCACTGACTGGTTAAGGCTCTCAGTTATTTCTCCTCTAAACCTTCTTGCATTGTCACACATGAGCTTTGGGGGGGATACCTCATACCCAAACCACAACAAATGGTAAAAGTTAAAGGTATTAAATTATCTGTGCCCTTATTAGGTAGTGCATGTTTTGGGATGTGATTTTCTCTATGTGTTTTAAATAAACTTTGATATTTTCTTCTGAGCTAGTTCAGAACCTGACTTGATTTCATTAAAAACATATCCAGAGCCTCAAGTATAACTAACTTATTATAGTTGGCTTTTGCTGTCAAGTGAAAATGATGAAAATATTTTTCAGAGTTCCCAAGTGAAGAATAGCTATAAAGAATTGAGCCTCATTTTTTCAGTGCACATAATTTATGTGGGCAGCTACATATTTACTACAATGATACTGACATTTCCCAACACAATTTAAATTTTTTTTCTTTTTTATTATTTGTTTTAGTTGCCAATGGACCTTTATTTAATTTATTTATATGCGGTGTTGAGAATTGAACCCAGGACCTCACACATGCTAGGCAAGTGTGCTACACTGAGCCACAACTCCAGCCCTCAACACAATTTTAAAAACTATCTTTAAATCTGCCTTTTTAGATAGTTTTCTAGCCTCTTCTCCTTTTACCTCCTATATTGCATGTTCCTTAACATTACCCCCAAACATACTTCCTTTTTGAACACAAAAGGCATCACTGAATCAAACTGATAACAAATGATCAAACTGATAACAGAGTGATCTTTGGCTGCCTCCAAAAACCAAAACCATTTCTAAAAGACAAATATATCCCAATTTTAACAATGTTCAAAATGGCGTTAAGATTAATTCTCTGCCCCCCAAATCCTCAAAGTATTTTAAGTAATGGCAGCCCTGCTACAACATGCTGAATTGCAACTCAAGACCTTACTCATTAAATGACAGGGGACTTGGCTCAGGGCAAAGCACTTGTCTACCAAGCAGGAGACCCTGAGTTTGATCCCCAGTACCGCAAAAAGGAAACAAAACAAAACAAACAGAAACAAGCAAAAACCCTTAAAACAAATAAAGATAATAAAGATTCACTTCGAAGTATAAATTGTGTTTGCTCAAATATTAGTTGTATTACTTTAACAATAATAACAATCAATACCATCTATAAGCAATTTCTTAAGCATTTTTCTACTGTAGCTCTAAAGTAATTTTATAAAATTATTCAAATATACAGATGGAAAAGTTCCTCAGTCTCTGTTCTTTTCTCTTTCCCACTCACTGGAATGGTGGTGACCACAGTGATTTTGGGAGCCTCAGGTTGAAGATGATGGAGCCTCGTGAATCTGGTCCTTCAGTGACTGCAGAACTGAGTCACCTACCACTGTGAAGTGTTTGCCTACTAGTTTTCATGTAAGAGAGAAGTAAAGTTCTTTTTGTTCTTAAACCATATGATTTTTGGAATCTCTCAGTGCAACTTCATCTTTTACCCTCTCTTTCTGAATCTATTCTTATTACATACATACCTTTTGTTATGATTCTGTCCAGTAAACCATGTGGAGGGCAAGCCAATATCTGTCTCAGCCTCTGCAAACCACTTGATTCAGTTGGTATTTCTTGTAGCTTTTTTTCACTGCTGTGTAACAGGTTGCTTCCTTCTGTTGGTTCATTTCCATCTGTACCTTTAAGGTTCATGACCGTCTCTTCCTGTATTTAAAGCAATTTAAAAAAATCCTTAATATGGTATTTTTCTACACAGGTTTATAGTTACTCATTCATCACATTACAAATCAAATGGCCTTTCCTAGAATCAAGGATAGTTCCTTGTAAGGAAAATAAACTTCATGACCAGCTAATTAGTGGATGGAACAAGATCAATATTAGGAGTGTTTACCACTAAGTCACTATTTTTGGATGTGTGCCAGCCTTAGGTGAGGACAGCTACTAATGACCTTAGTAAGTTGGGAAAACTAGCAGTCACACCTACCCTGGACTGTTATGTTTAGGGATTAAGAAAGGGAGAGTTATTAACTGAGTAGTAGAAATTAAGGAGAAACCTCTGTGTGTGTGTGTGTGTGTGTGTGCGCGCGCGCGTGTGTGTGGGTAGCAAGAGTACTGGGGATTTAACCTATGGCTTGGCTACTGGTAGGCAAGTGCTTTACCACTGGGCTACATCCCAGACCTTTTTTATTTTTATCTTAAGACAGGATCTTGCTAAATATAAATAGCCTAGGCTGGCCTTGAACTGTGATCTTCCTTCCTCTCAGCCTCCAGAGTTGCAGGGCTTACAGGTGTGACGCACCATGCCTCCAAGGAGAATGCAGTTGTAGCAGAGCTTGGTAATACATAATCCCTTCCTTAAAGGAATGGCTAGGATTTTCTACATTTGATTTCTACAGTAACTTTACCTGTGTTTCTTGATACACAGAGGTTGTATGATTCATCCCTGTGGATGGTTCTGAATCTTGACATTCAATTGTTTTATCTTTATCCCCCATGATTTGTAGTTATGAAGAAGATAATATAAAGAAGAGGAACAAGATCTATTCTGAAAGAGAAACAGTGTAAATACAGAGCAATAATTTGAAAATCTACTTATTTCTTCCCTTAAGACTCTGCAAGGCTAAAAGTAAGTTAGCTATTATTCTTAATTTTTCAATTGCCGATCTCTTCTTTGATTCCAATATACTGTCTTCATTCTTATCTACCCTTTTACCTCTCTGAAAAAAAGTGCTTGTTGAACCAATTGCATTTTTCTTTCCCACCTTATTTTTTGAGTTATACTTCAAAACATTCTGAGCAATATCACTATTAAATTGTTCTCTTTAACAGTCCAACTCAATGAAGCAGGAAAGTCCCAAGTAATTTTCCAATGTTGATATGAGGAATGAGACACCAAGGGAGTTCTCCAGATTCCATAATTTTCAGAGAAATCAGTCACTGATTCCTGTCTGGTTCTTATTTCTAAATTAAAGTTAAAAATACAATACCAGAGGCTGGGTTTGTGGCTCAGTGGTAGAGCACTTGCCTCATACATGTGAGGCTCTGGGTTCAATCCTCAGCACCACATAAAATTTTAAAAAAGGTGTTTTGTCCATCTACAACTAAAAAAAATATTTTAAAAAAATACAACACCAGTGACTGAGTAACCACAGTATCTTAGACACTGTGATAAGCGCTATGGTAGCCACTTGCTAGTCATGTGGGCAATTTGTAGATTACAAAACACTTTCTTTGGCTCTCCATAGGTTTGCAGTATACCAGGAAAGATAAAATTATACCAAGAAACTAAAAATATCTGTAAGGAAGACTACATGTTGGCTCAATAAACACCCATTATAACCCCTTTTCCCTGGTTTGCTATTATAGAGGGTGAAAAGCCAAACATTCCAATTCTTAGCCACTTGCAGCTAGAGGTGGCCACATGTCACAGTTACATCCATATAAATGAAATATAGGTGGAAGTCCCTGGGAAGACCTTTAGAAGATCAAACTTTTTTATTCTTTGTCCTCTAAATTTCCTCTTCTTCTTCCAAGAATGTAGATACAATGCCTGGAAGATCAGCAGACATCGTTTAACCATGAGAATAAGGATTTGTAATCAGGATAGCAGATGAGACAGATAGGAAGAGCTGACTACTTGAGAACCTCTTAGAGTTGCTGCACCTGTCCTGTACTGCCGAGCGTTGAGGTAATTGTGTATGCCACTGTTACTCAAGGTTTCTTTTTCCTAGTAACCAAACTTATTCCTCGTGTCAGAAGAACAATGTGTATCACAATAAAGATACAGAGTACAAACTTTGGTAGAACCAAAGAGAAAATTATTTAAAAGAAGGAAAAATCTAATTCATTGTATCTTTGAGTGCCTCTTATGTGCCAGACATGATGCTGAGCTGTGAGGACAAGGATAAATTAGTCAGGACTGCTACCTTGAGGAACCATCTCAATTTAACAAACTACCAGGACATCTGCATTTAAAATTTTAAAGATCATTATAATCTTATATCACCACCACCACCACCATTTTTTCCTCTTTACAAAACAATGCTAACCAGAGTGGTACCTTAAAAAGTCTTAAGTTTGACTTTTTTTTTCTATATGATATAAAATAAACATGTATGGATGTGTTTATAATTTTCTAAATTTAAAGATGTTAATGAAGAAAGTCATTTAAACAAGAAAATATTGGGCTCAGGGAATACTTGTTTTAAAAATATAGAGGCAGGAAAACTGGTAGGGTGTAAGGGGAAACTTTGCTGGAGCCTGTGGTAGGAGGTTAAGGGTACTGGGGCATGAGATTAGAGTTAGGATATCACATCCCAAACCACAGCATTTGCCCTTAGCTTTCTGAAGACCATGATCCCTCATCTCAAGGTAAGGGATGAGATCTGCTGGCTCTGGAGTTGGAAAAAGTTAGATCTGAATTTCAGCTCCATCATACACTAAATTGCTTAGCTTCTTTGTGACTATTTCCTGATCTATAAAAGGGGGAGAAGAATAGTTCTAACTATGCATATGGTAAGCATTCAATAATGTTGGTTTTTGTTCATGACTTGTACTCCATCTTTACTATTCAGATGAGCATACTAAAGTCTACAGAAGATAAATGCCTTTTCTCAAATAACATCCAATATTAACAAGTTTTAAAACTGTACAAACATTTGTGAAATGAGATGGTTCTTTTGAAAAACCAGTCTCTACCTCAGAGCAAAGCTTGTCCAAGGAAGTGGGCGTAACCCTTGGCCTTGGAAAGACCCACAGAGCACTCCTAGGCACATACCCACCCTGCTGAGTTGTTTGGCTGCAAATGACAGGAGAGATCTGTGATGCAAGGTGTCCTTGACTCAGTCAGGCTAGGTGAGGGCCCATAGCAACCCCCTAGCAGCCACCAATCAGCATGAGACCAGGAAAATACCTGGGTTGCCAGATGACCCTCCCAGTAGTTTATGGTGGTTGATAACATGTTGGGAAACCATGTAGTTCAGCACGTACTCCCTTTGTGGGCTAAACCAATCGGTTCAAACGAATCCCCCTCTTGTACTAACCAATCACCCCTACCCAACTTGTTCCCGCCAGTGACTGTGCTAATCATGTTTTAAAGTTGTTGTTTGATTTTCCCGCGATGTGTGATGATTTGCCTAGAGATGCTATGATGTATGTGAAGTCCCTGCCTTCCCCAAAGAGTGTATAAAACTGCTGCAAACCCTGGGCTCAGGGCCTCTCAGCGTCACCAGTTGCTATGTGTGCGTGGAGGACCGAGCTAGCTCGCAATAAACACCTCCTTTCTGCTTACATCAATCTTGGACTCTGGTGGTCTTTTGGGGGTCCCAAACTCAAGCATAACAGACGGGGACTTGTCCAGAATCCCCCTTATAAGCCTACCCAGACACCCCGATCGAGAGGTCATGAAAACCCAGCTGGTAAGTAAAGGCATTGCCGATCTGTAATTTTCTGTACTCTGGTTGCCTGCAGGTTCTGATTCTGTGTTGTGTGGTCGGCCAAAGGTCCAGGTGGACGCACCGCAGGGCAGCCGACGGGGTTTGTGGGAGATGTCCCCAGCCCCTTCAGGGTTCTGAGTGGATTGCCTGTAGTAAAGAATTTTGTGAAGTATTTAGTAAAGTATTTTGTAGCTGACGGATCTGCGGTCCGCCTCTGCTTTTAGTTTCTGGGTAGCAATCTACGATGCGCTGCGAATTCTGTGGCCGTGCTGCGAATTTTGTGTTATGTGTGTTTGTTTCTATTGTCCTGTCTGCCTCCACCCCAACACCCTGGCAAGGGAACTAATCTCCCAATCTGGGGTCATCAGGACCAATCTGAGGGGGATACTTCCCCAATCTGTCTGAAGGGAAGGCCCCAGTTGGCTTGGGGCCAGCACCCCACTTCCATTTTTGTCGACAATCTGAAAAGGGAATCTGTGTCTTTGTGTGTCTTTTTGCCTGTGTCTCTGTTAAGTGTGATGGCATTGTTTTAATTTGGACAGATGCAGTGTCCCAAGTTCTGATCTGCCTTAGATGTGTGGAGGTAACTTTAGCTAAATTTTAGCCTGAAAATGTCCCTGGTATGCTTCTCCTGCTTCCCTGTAAGGGACCAAAAGTCAATAGAACGCCAGCTTTTCTGTTCTCATGTTTACACCCCTTTTAGCTGTGTTTTAAAGAACTTTGATAAACTTTACTCCCCTTTGTTAAATGGGACTAGGGAAGCAGTGTTTTCTTTTCTTCCCGTAGTTGGCTTGAGTGCACCCACTGCAGAGGGAAATGCCTGCTGGGGATCTAAGAACTGAATATCTCTCTTTTTCTTTTTCTCAAAACCCTGTCCTCATTATTAAATTGGCACTAATTGGCTTTGAGGACAGGAACTGAACTTTCAGTCACAAATTTTGGCAACCCAAAGGGGACTCTAAAGGAGCCCCCGCTCTGCTTTCTTGGGGAAGACTAGCACTCGAAACAACTGCAAGCGGAGGATTAACTTTTGAGAGCTGACTACTGGAAAGTTAGGAGATATGCCAGCGTGTCTGGGATTGGACCTAACCAAAGGAGCTAATCCTGTAAGTAAAAGGAGGAACTGAGGGACTCCCAGCAGCTGCCCAAGGTCCTTTTGTGTTGGGGAACTCCCTCCTTCCTTCCCTGCACTGTAAGGATTGCTGCATCTCTGTCTACTTAAAAAGAAGGGGACACTGAATGCGGTAAAATCGCCACACCGAGACCCTTGATTTTACACTTCTGGTTTCCCCTCTGTGAGAACGTCTGGTCCACTCGTGGGGACATCTGGTTCCCCTCTGTGAGAACATCGGGACATCTATGGTGCCACTGATGTGGGAGTCATAATTAAATGGGAGTTAGAAACTTGGGGAGATTGTTCTCTTATCTGGTCTGTTTTAAAAGTTCTTGTCTGTCAGCCGTAGTCTGGAGCTCCCTTCAGTCTGTCTGTCCTGTGCCTTTTTTTGGTATCTGTTTCTGGCCCTATAAGACATGGGCAATAATGTATTGATATCAACTGTGGGGTTTTTAGACATTGCAATGGAGATTTCACCTGTGAAAAGCTACAAGGCCTTTACTATGATGTTATGTGTGCACAGTTGTGTTAAGTGTTGTCAACAGATGAAAGTAATGATGTCTTTATGAACATTGGCAGATATATAGAGCGCTCATGAAAAATTTTAAAAAATGGATTCAAATATCTTTGATTCACATGATTTAAATGGTTCAACTTAAATTGGGTAAACAGATGAAAGTAAAGATGTCTTTAAAATTAAGCTTATAAGTTTTTCCTAGGAGATCAAAAAAAAAAACTAATAATATGTTGATGTCTATGAAATAATCTGCCTAAATTCAGAAATTTACAAGGATTGTTTCAAAATGTGAACAGAAAAGGAGGTTAACAGATGGAAAAGAGAAATTAGAAGGTTCTAGGAATAGATTTAATAGAAGGAAAATGTGTTTCTGGATAAGAGAGTCTATGTGATTAAGTACATAAGAGGGTTTAAGTAAGTGATAAAGAAGGTCTGTGTAAGTTGGTTATATGTGTAAGTTTTTTGAGCAAGTAATCTTAAAGAAATTAAAATTATACAACTATGGTTAAACAACAACTGTTATTTTGCAATATTGTAATATGTTATTTCTTTAAGAGCTAAACTTGGTTAATATAAAAACATCAGTGTAATTGTGGTGCTATTAATGTGTTCATATCTTCCAGGTTTACAAGTCTGTAAGGTAGAAGCTTTAAAAGAGGATTATATTAAGCTGGTGTTCTAAAGTTGTATAGTAATTTTAGGTTTAAAAGAAAAACATATTGGAGATTTATTTATATCATTTGATGTTCTATAACTGGACCTGTTATCAATAGTATATGTAAAGTTTTATGCTACTTCTTACATTGGGGTACAATTTAAATGTATTTATTTTTAAGTTAATGAGAGCCTAATCTGTGTAAAGGTTAATATTGAAAAACACAAAAGTACTTTGCTACTTTTCTACAAAAGGTTAAAAGCTTTCAGCCTTTCTTTAATTCATGTTTTAGATGTGATATTATATTGTTTTAGCTAATATTCATGTGAACTTGAGCAACAATTTATGTAAGCTTTATAAAATGATGTTTAAAAAGCAAAGATGAGCTTCAGAACTAGAGCACTTTACTTAAGATTTATGAAGAGCCCTGCCTTACCTGAGATAAGGCTCTGTGTGCCATCTTACTACATGTGAGAATGATTACGAAAGAAGTAGGCCAGATTTCAGTACATTTAAAGTTGTGTCCAAAGTTGTTTTTTTTTTTTCCAAGATTACTAGGATCTCAAACAGGGAATTATAATTTATAACTCTGCCAAAGTTCAAGGTAGCTATTACATGAACTAAATATGTTTTTACTCTTGTTAATTTTGTTTTGTAGTTTTCTTGTAAATAGTCTAAAGATTGTCTGTTAATGTTTTGCAGAGGTACTGCTTTAAGAACACACAACCTGGGTTGATTTAAGATAATGAGTTATCACCTACAGGATACAGAGATAGACATTAAAGCCCAGTACTCTTAATATAAGGCTGTTGAAATTTATTTGCTGGATGTTTAAGATTAAGTTTTAAAATTAAAGTTAAATTAAAAGGGCCAAGAAAACCAATATTTGGCTCTTGCCCTCTGAGTCAGTCTGAATCCAGGGAACAGGGGACTTCTCTAAAGAGCTTTGCAACTCTGGGCCACATAACCTCCTGATCAGGGAGATTAATGAGACCACTGGAGAACAGAAAGCCAATCAGTGCATTTGCTATGAAGGGGAGGGTCATCGGAGAAGGGAGACATCCCTGTTGCTTCCAAGGGAAGCCATATGGTCAAGCAAGACCTGGACCCATCCTAGCGCAAATGGCACTAGTAGAATTGAGAAGCCGCTCCAAAGTTCCCCCAGGACTCCCAAGGAAACTCAGCTGACTGTTAACAATAGATAGAAACAAAAGTCAGTTTGACTTGCTTCATCTTAAACACTTAGTAAAGACAGTTAAACCCAAAACACAGCTATTCATGGGCATTTTAAATAATAATAATATTTGAATGCAACTTAAGGTATACATCTTGTGTTAGCCCTCAAGAATAAGTAAGACTGGAGGCTACAAAAGAGATTCTTAGGCAGGAATGCCTGATAACTATCAAAAGGAACTGCCAGAGTAGTTTTTAGTTTAAGGCCTACAGATATTCCTAACCTACACAGGTAGGCTTAGTGTTTGTTAGTATGATTATGCAGCCCTAAGTAACAGAATTAAAAGTTTCTCTATTAGACTCAGAGGTCCTACTAGTAAAAGGGTTTTGCAAGATCAGATGACATTCAATTATTAAACTGTATCTTAAGGGGAAGGACATCTGTAACCCTAAAAGTTAAATGTTACGGTTACAGTCCTGGTAACTGGGGATGTTAAAGCCTGGTGAGGGAACTTATGTACAGTGACATGTTCCAGCTGCTGCAACACTTATTCAGTACTCATGGCTTTTATTTCTCTCATAGAAGAAGCATCCATCCCCAGATGACAACCTGTTTTTCCCCAACCAGACTTCAAATGGAACTGACTTCTAAAAGGGAACTCACTCGTCCCCCATGTCGTCCCCCATGTCATCGAGCCCCCTCATGTTCAACACCCCCTTTCAGCTCTGAAGCAGCCAGAATGAGCCGTCACCCCTTCTCCTTACAGCAATAAAGAGTTACTAAAATTAGAGGGGGGGGAATGAAGCCAGAAATAGATAGACAGTGTAGATAGGTAAATCCAGTCAGGTTGGATCTAGGAGGCCAATTTTGAGTGAGTCTTGGAAGTTGAAGACTGTCCCCTGAGGGTTACTGTTTACCAAGATGTAGAGCCTGCCCAGATAGTTCCCCAACTGAGGGAACTATGATTGGTTCCCAAGTTTCCAGACAAAGGGGGGAATGAAAAACCAGCCTCTACCTCAGAGTAAAGCCTGTCCAAGGAAGCGGGCGTGACCCTTGTCCTTGGAAAGACCCATAGAGCACTCCTAGGCACATACCCACCCTGCTGAGTTGTTTGGCTGCAAATAACAGGAGAGATCTGTGATGCAAGGTGTCCCTGACTCAGGCTAGGTGAGGGCCCATAGCAACGCCCTAGCAGCCACCAATCAGCTTGAGACAGGGAAAATACCTGGGATGCCAGATGACCCTCCCAGTAGTTTATGGTGTTGGGAAACCATGTAGTTCAGAATGTACTCCCCTCATAGCCTAAACCAATCACTTCAAACGAATCCCCCTCTTGAACTAACCAATCACCCCTACCCAACTTGTTCCCACCAGTGAATGTGCTAATCATGTTTTAGAGTTGTTTTATGATTTTCCCGTGGTGTGTGATGATTTGCTAAGAGATGCTATGATGTATGTGAAGTCCCTGTCTTCTCCAAAGAGTGTATATAAAACTGTTGCAAACCCTGGGCTCGGGGCCTCTCAGCGTCACCAGTTGCTGTGTGTGCGTGGAGGACCGAGCTAGCTCGCAATAAACACCTGTTTGCTGTTTACATCAATCTTGGTCTCTGGTGGTTTTTGGGGGTCCTGAATTCGAGCATAACACTTTAATCTATATCTTCAACTTCATGTAATTTCTACCAAACAAGTGCATTGTATTTTTCATAGTCTCTGCTACATGTTTTGTTTAAAATCACACACATATATGCATATATTTGTCTCTATATATCAAAATATTTAACTATGTTTGAAAACACATTCAAAAGCAAATATCAATATTTTTAAAAGCAAATATCAATATTTTTATTTTCTACTTTCTATTATCTTCAGCTTTACTCTCTCCCATAGTTACCAATGTGTGAGTCAGCTTTCTGTCATTGTGAGGAAATACCGAAGATGATCAACTTGAAAAGATTATTCTGACATAGGGTTTCAGAAGTTTAAGTCCATGATCACTTGGACTTGTTTGGGACTGTGGCAACTCTCGCCCATGTCCCATGTGGGCGATAGAATTTGGGCTTCCTCTGTGTGAGGTGGGCTGGCTGTGAAATTAAGCTAAGAAAAAGAAATTGCGAAGAAACCACACAACACGGAAGTGATTTTGAAAAGTGAGGATGAGAGGGCTCTACGACTTTAGAGGTCCTGCTTCCACACCGGGAAGAGAGACAGAGTGAGCTCGCCTTTGGTTTATTTATGCAGAGGAACTTCAAAGGTTTTCTACAGAATGTTCTTTGCCAAATGAGGCAGGAGATGGGCTGTCCAAATGCAATGGATCATGCCCAATTTCAGTGCTACCAGAACTGTCCCATCGGTAGAGCGAGGGCAGAGATTTCACGCCTTGGGCAGTCTACACACAGGAATATCAGGATCCTCTTTCCCAAGAGAGAACTAAGTCTTCCATGACTCAGTCCTGAGTAAAAGACCACTCAAGTAGCTTTACGGGTGGTGCACCACAGGCAACAAAGTGCTTCATGGTAGGAGCTATGGCAGAGGAGGCCTGTTAACCTCATGGTGTCCCAAAAACAACAAGAGGGAGAATAAGGCCCTAGGTTTCCAATTTATTTTTTGTTATGTTTTGGATCTGAGGTGTCCTACAAAAGTTCTTGTGTTAATGCAGGAATTTTCAGGGGTGGATTTATTAAATTATTAGAGTTATAACCTAATAAGTGGATTCATCCATTTGAAAAATTAAAAATTTGAAACGATTTCTATACTGGGTAGTAAATGTAGGCAGGTGGGACATAGCTGGAGGAGGTAGGTCACTGGAGATGTGCCCTGCAGGTGTTCATCTTCCTTGTAGCACCTTTCCCTGTCTTTCTCTGTTTCCTGGCCACTGTAAGCACAGGGATGCTGTTCTGCTATGATGTTCTGCCTCTTCTCTGGCCCAGAGCAATAAAGTCATCTGACCATGGAATGAATCTCTGAAATTGTGAACCTCCTCTGACTTGTTCTTGTCAGGTATTTTGATCACAGCTGACTAACACACCCTTCAAGGGCACACTCCCAGAAAATCAACTTCCTCCCACCAGATCCTGCTTCCTGGAGTTTCCATTACCTCCCAATAGCAGCAACCACATCCTTAACCTATGGGCCTTTCGGAGACCTTATCTAAACCATTCCAGAATGTTATAGTTTATTATAAGCTAAAAGTTATAAATCCATTTAAGTTGTACAATATTGATGACAAAATAAATGTTGTGTCTCATGACAAATACTGTTTACATCCTCCAAATTATTAGTTAACTGACTAACTGATTACTTGACACTCAGGTATGCCTTAAGATTTCAAGAATCAAGGAGGTTTTTGTTTTTTAAATTTCAGTTAAACTGAGATACTTTGAAAGACTTTTGTGTATTGGATAATTATACTGAGAACTAGGAAGGCAAGTTACTTTTTACTTAAACATTAAAAGTACCTATACACAGAAGCTTCACAATCAAGATATTGCATCACTGAGAATGATAAACAATCTTTTAATTATATTAGAAAAAACTTATTCAGCTACTAAAGGCAAAATTTTATAGGTCTCATAAATTCAGTAAATAAGATGAATTTAATGAAGGTCTACAGTTCAAATACAAATTTCAATAGAAGTGTGAAGTCTGATCCAAGCCAAGTGACTTGACTATTAAGACTGTTGTGATTATCCATTTGTTTGAAGGCTGGTAAGTCAAGCATTTTCTAAAAATATAAGCAAAGGCTGTTGGCCATTCATGCTCCTCTTTTTTATTTATTTATTTATTTTAATTTTAGGTAGACACAATATCTTTATTTTATTTTTATGTGGTGCTGAGGATTGAACCCAGAGCCTCATGTGCGCTAGGAGAACACTCTATCACTAAGCCACAACCCCAGCCCTCACGCTCCTCTTTAGCATACCTAATAACCAGAATTTCCTATGGGACTAATTCAGATACTTGGAAACTATCTTGGCTTAATTTGAACTTTATTTTCAATATAAGGGACATATGCCACCAAAATTATAGAGCTGTGAAATCGAAAGAAACTGTTTTCACCTTCACATTTGAAAAAAAAAAATTGCACTTAGGTAAAGAACAAAATCAGTTCTATGTAGGCACATGTATGTAAAAAACAGAAAGAAACAAGTCTGTTAGCAGTTTCCTTTGAGTAGGGAAATAGAGTAGTTGGACTTCGAATTTTTACTTTCTACAATTAGATATTGTTAAGATCCTTTACAATAAAATTACATTTAAAAAGGGAATCCATATAATTCTTAAAGCTTTAGAGAAAAGAAAATAATATGGTTTTCTTTAATTTTTTTCACAGATACATTCTGGTGATTTGATTTGAGATCATTTCACCTCACACAGTTTAAGGTCATTTCTTGTGTGTGATTTTCAAAGAAGGTGGGGAAAAGCCTAGAATCTTTTACAGAAATAATTTTCAAATATTTGTTTTTAAAGTAAAAAAAAATTCATCAAATGATATCTTATCTTAAATTCAACAAGTGGAACAGATAAATTTGGAGCTGCAGGATTCTTGCTGGTTCACTCCTTGTTCTCTTGGCAAGTGAAGCATACTTTGAAAACCACTTCTATAAATATGCTTGCTCATAAAGGAGGCATTTGTTAAATGAGTCTTATATTTTTTAGTTTTTTTACCAATGTAAATGTTTAATAATGCTTTCCATAATATTCTAGAAGATATAAAGGAATAATCAGCTTGCAAATGTGTGTAGGATCTCAGGCAAGTAAATATACTTGTTGCTGTCAATTCAATTATGACTGACAGATTGCTGCAGGACAAAGACGGGTTACTCTTTGTTATTTCTTGTCATATGGATACGATGACATTTGATAGGTAATCTTACCAAGCACTTGCATATATTGCTTGCTATTGTTTGAATGTGTGTGTCCCTCCAAAGTTCATGTTGGAAATTAACCCTCAAGGGACAGTTAAGAGATGGGGCCTTCTGGCAAGTAAGTCATGAGCATTTCACCCTCATGAATGGGACTAGTGTTCTTATGTTATGGTTTAGATATGAGGTATCCCCCCAAAGCTCATATGTGGGACAATGCAAGAATTTTCAGAGGTGAAATGGTTAGACTGAAAGGTGTAACCCTATCAGTGTATTAATACACTGGATTTACTGGCAGTAACTGTAGGCAGGTAGGGAGTGGCTATAGGAAGTAGGTCACTTGGGTTGTGCCTTTGGGGAATACAGTTTGTCCCTGGTGAGTGGAGCATATTTTCTCTCTCTCTCTCTCTCTTTTTCTCTCTCTCTCTCTCTCCCCTTCCTGGTTGCCATGTCCTGAACTGTTTTTCTCTGCCACACCCTTCCACCATGATGTTCTGTGTCACCTCAGGTCCAGAGCTATGGAGTCAGCCAACCATGGACTTGAAACTGTGAGCTGAAATAAATTTCTCCTCTTCTACATTGCTCTCATCATTTATTTTGGTCACAATGATGAAAAAGCTGACTAAAAGAGTTTGAAAAGAGCAGTGTAGTGCCTTTTGCTCTTCCCCTTCGGCCAGTGTTTATCCCTTCCTCCCTGTGAGGATGCATCAAGAAAGCACCATCTTGCAAACCCCTACCAGACACGAAATCTGTAGGCACCATAATCTTGGAATTTCCAGTCTCAAGAACTGTGAGCAATACATTTATATTACTGTATTTGTGAATTATACAATTCGTGATATTTTATCAGAGCAACAGGAATGGATGAAGGCATTGCTGGAATACTCTGTGTAGTATATTCATTCATTTAAAAGAGCATCACTATGATCGGTCATTGAATATTATCTAATGACCACAATAATAACAATCTCCCGCCTGTGGTGTTTACCCATTCGTGTGTTGAAAGCATGGGTTCTCAGGCCCTACAGGATTTCTACATGAACAAACATTGCAGTTTCTGGACTTTGCTTAACCCTGGTCAATGCTCTCAAAAGGAGCCCTACTCAGCAGTGAGGAATTCACAGGCCACAGAGGAGGGCTTAAAACTTTCCTTGACAATTATTGAAATGACGAAGAATGTTTTCCTGAACGAGAATGACCTTATCTAAAAGCTTCAGGTGTGTCAACCACAGCATTGCCAAAGGAAAACAACCACTATGCTATTTACTTAATTAATCTATCACTTTGGTTGGCTCTTCTTGAAGAAAAACACTGTATAATGAAATATGAATCCAGTGCAACTATCCCAAGGTAAGAAGGGGCCCAGTAATTGCTTTTCTTCCTATTTTGTCTCCCCATAGAGAGCAAATGTAATTTTTTGAAAGTATAAAATATTACTTTTAGGTCTACTGAAGTAAAAAATCTCCAAAGATTTAATCTGCGGAAGTGTAGAAGACATAACTTAATGCCTACCTAAAAACTATGTGTTCAGGTATGACAGTATGTCCCTTCCTTGGCTTTGGTGATAAAATCAGTATTGATCTAAATCAACCTCTGTAACAACATTCCTCTTTACCAGTTGATTTAGGGCTAAGCTTGATTCATTTTTTGCCAGTGGAGTTTATAGGCAAAGCTACTGGGGGTCAATGGTAAGATTTTCCTTCTTAATAAAAAGAAAAGAAAAAATCTCTCCTTTTGTTATTAAATACATATGTGTGGGGAGGTTGTGAAGTTTGGATTATGGATGAGGACTGTGTTTCTTTGAACTCTAGCAACCATTATTGACCAATAAAAAAAATGAGGATTAGCTAATCACAGAAAGCAACCAAGGGCTATGACACCATTGAATTTTTAAACAAACCTTGGACACTCTACGGTTTGGATATAAGTTGTCCCCCAAAACTCCCATGTTAATGCAGGAATGGTCAGAGGTGAAATGATTAGACTATGAGAACTGTGCCTACCCTAATCAGTCCATCCTAAGTTGAATGGTAACTATAGAAAGGTGAGGCATAGTTGGAGGAGGTGGGTCACTGGGTGCTTGCCCTGGAAGGGATTCATCTTTCCCATGGCCCATTTTCCTCTCTCTGTGCGTCCTGGCCACCATGAATTCCTCAGCACTCCTTCACCATACCCTTCTGCCATGATGTTCTGCCTCATCTTGGGGCCAGAGCGATGGAGTCAGACCACCATGAATTAAACCTTTGGAACTATGAACCAAAATAAACTTTTCCTTCTATAAGTTGTTCTTATTGGGCACTTTGTTAACAGCAATGAAAAAAAGCTAACAGAGACCCACTTACCTCCAGACATCTTGTGTGAGAAAAGTAAATTTTTATTTTTTAAGGGACTTTTGGCCAAAAGTCCTGTCACTACAACCAAAGTCAAAGTAGTACAAAAGGTGATTTTGATTCAACAGCAACTCTAAGACACTCTGATCAGAGGCAGCAATGAGGAACTTTTAGCTTAACACACTGCAACATCTTCTTAAAGAATGACTGATTAGAACACTGCCTTTGCATTGATACTTCTAAAAACTGCAGGAAATAACATTTCAGGGACTAAAAAAAAAAAAAAAACAATTCCAAAGTTTTTAGTCAATAGAAATTATATCAACTGTAAGATTATATATAGTTTTTTTATATATAGTTTTTCCCTCCTTCATCCCCAAAGTTCAATTGTAATATTTGAATACTGAATGAAAAAAGTTGGGCATGTAAATATTTGGTTATTTTTAAATGCCTATTGCTGAAACAACAAAAACAGTGATACCACTGTTTTATTTCTTACTTTAACTACTTGTAAGTTTCATTTCATTTCTTGCTTTAACTTTAACTTGTAAAATTCTAGTGGTCACTCAAAAATCTAACTCAAATGTCATCTTCTCAAATAGTATTTCCTAACTTTGCAAAAACAGACTCCTTTTAAAACATACATTTATTTATTTATTGTACTGGAGATTGAACCCCAGGGCCCAGGGCATGGTAGGTAAGTGCGTTATCACTGAGCCACATGCTTAGCCCTTTCTATTTTAAGTTGCCCAAGCTGACCTTGAACTTGATGATTCTCCTGCCTCAGCCTCCTGAATAGCTGGGTTTACAGGCTTGTGCTACTGCCTCTGGCTGACAAATGCCCTCCTGTTTTCTCTGAGAACTTATTCATTCATTTAACAAATATTTATTAAGCTTAGATTATTTCTAGCTCTTCTTCTGGTGATGTAGAAGTGAAAAGCCTTACATAGTTCCTATACTCAGAGCTTACAATCTAGAATGATAGATAAATCCTTAGCAACCAACATGAAGTGTGGCAAGTCTCTGTTTTAGGCATATTAGCTAGCATATGTTAACAACCAATGAAGTTAATTAAACTTTTACTGGGTTTGTATGGTGTGTAAGGCACAAGAGATATAAAAATGAATAAAATACAGTCTCTGTTTTTTAAGGGAGGGACAGAAACTGATAATGTGTTCACCAAACTAGTTTCCCCTGCTGCCTGGGCAGAGTCAACATCTCCCAGTCTGCCTTATAGGTTTATGTGGCATGTGACCTGTAGACTGGCTAATGGGATGTGGGCATAAAATAATGTGCTATTTCTAGGATTCATCCAGAAGAAGCCTTCATGAAATTCTCCATATCCCCCTCTCTTTCCCACTTTCTGAAACTAAGGTCTCTTAAGTGCTTAGGAGATAGCAAAGCCATAATATAAAAGAATCTTGACTTCCAGAATCACTGAATAGAAGTCCACCAGCTGAACTCCTGCTTGGACTTTACTTGCATGAGAAATAAGCTTTTGTTGTGTTTGGTTGCTGAGATTTTGGAGTTCTTCTGTTATAGCAACTGGTGTTGCCTTAGGTACTTTAATTATGACCTAAAAAGGGCAGAGGGGAGAGGGTATTGCTGTGCTTGGCCGGGGGTGGATGCATCAGGATATGTGGGAAACAAGCCTTAGAAAATAACTTGGTCATGTAAAGAAACCATAGAAGACCATTCCAGGCAGAGAAACCATATGAGCAAAGAATAAAATATGAATAGGAAGGTGCATATAGGGAATTCTATGTATATCTGTATTAATTAGAACACAGAAATGTTTGTGATCTGAGCAGTCAGAAGAAAAACACTAAGTATACATTCTTGAGCTATTACCTCCTAGTCAGGTTAGCTTGGGCAAATTCATAAGTCAGTCTGGACAAGTTTCTTCTTGTTTAAGATGGAGACAATGCCTATGTCTCCCAAATCCTAAAACAGTGTACTTCATAGAGTCCATAGAGATGCCTTCTGCTCCTCTGTCTTCTTTTAAGGAAATATCCTTTGAGAAGGAAGCCACCCATGCATGGCACACTGAAGAGCACAGATAAGGGACACTGGTGAATTCAAACTTCACAGAAGACACAGAAAAACAAATTAGAGAATTGATTTTTTTAAAGGCAAAGAGCTTTCATTATGTTTGTTAGAACAAAGAGACAGGGCTGGGCACAAACTTCATATCAGCTCAGCCTTTGTTCAGGAACCAGACTAGACCTACGGGAATGGACCCATTTTCCTGGTGGAAAATGAGCCACCGAACAAAGGAGGGGACTGGGCTTATACAGGTTGTGGGTGATGTAGTGAGCATGCCAGTCTGGGCACTCAGGAATTTGAGTCCTTGAGTTGGGGACTGGTGGCCAGCACCTGGAGAGGTACTGTCTTGAAAGAGATTAGTATTTCCTAGAGACTATCACTTCTAGGTTGGATGAGACACTGTCTCCCCTCCTGTGGCCAGTATCTGGGAAGGACTTGTGTTGGGAGAGAAGAAAGTCATCATTGTATGGCGTTCCTTTCTATTTCTTTCTCCTGGGTCTAACTATTTTGGGGTGTTTTGTTTTCCATATCCAATAATATTGGCAAGACACAGTTAATAACTTTAAAAGGTTATTAAAAACACTCCAGAACGTATCATAATTGTGGCTTCCTTAGCACAGATGACACATGACTAAAATACTGAGAGCACTCCCTCATTATATGATTGCATACACAGGCTACTCCACTTCCCTGGTACTGAATTACCAAGCTTTGTGTAAAAAAATTGTAAGTCTTTTTTTTCCTCCAGAAGAAAAATGTGTTCTGTCGCTAGGATTTGTGTGCTGACCAAGAGTCAGAAGCACACTAATAGGACTAATAAATACTTGGCCATGAACCAGATAGTCAATAATCTCTTGTATTCTGTAAATATTTTCAAATGAAGAAATGTTTCACGTTATACTTGTAAAGCAAGAGACTTTCAAGGGTCTGTGGGTAACAAATAAATGACTTCAGGAGCCAGGCAGGTAATAAGTAATGTGGAGTCTTGGCATCATCTGGAGTGGGTCAAGCCCAATTGAAGACATTCAAATCACCACAGGCCTCTGGAGCTAATCCCATGGTTTTACCTCCCATCTAAAGAAACTGAGATTAGGTGTTAGGTGACTCTTAGAGTATACATGGTAAGCACAGTAATCAGAGTCAATGCAGAAGACAGAAACCACTCCAGATATTTAAGAGATCGTACACAGAGAATTGGGTGTTCATGAGATTGTGGAAGGGCTAAAAGTACAGGGTCTAGGCTGAGTCCCCAAGAATTACTTCTACAACACTAGTAACTGAACCATTAAAGAGTTTTTGCCATAATCAAGAAGCTACACAGGGCCTCTGGAGTTCAAGAACACCACTATAGTTTTGACCCAGATATGCTGGGATCTAGAAACTATCTGGACAGGAAACAGAATATACTTGCCACCTCCCTCAACTGCCCCTTGACAGCCACAGGGCTGGTGATTCAACACAGTGACACTGAGTCTGAGTGTCTCAGCTGCTGTAAGTGCCCTCAACACCACAGTTCTGAAGACAGGACACTGGCATCTCCTGTACTTTTTTTTTGCCAGAAGAAAACTGCTACAGGGGCTGGGGTTGTGGCTCAGAGGCAGAGTGCTTGCCTCACATGTGTGAGGCACTGGGTTCGATCCTCAGCACCACATACAAATAAATAAATAAGGATATTGTGTCCATCTACAACTAAAAAAAAAATTAAAAAGAAAACAGCTACAAATAACAGGGAGGTGGCCTCTACCTCACCCTCTCCTTGCTTTAGAAACATCAGGCAAGTTTACTTGCCAGACCCTAATTTTTATCCAGAACTCTATCTCAAAGGAAGTCTGGGGGAATGTTTCTTAGCTTTTTCAGGTTCTGCTGTACAAGAAGGCAAAAGCAAACAGAAATGGACAAGTGCCACCTTTCACATTCACCTAGCAACTGCAGCTACAGGCCTTAGGACTTAGATCTGGATCACTAATTCTATTCTTCTTATTCTATAATTACCTTTTATTGAAGTCCTAAAAAATGATGAAAATGTATCAACAGGGCTATTATCCTACAAACCTTCAAATACTAGAATATATGCCAGTTTGGCACAGAGAAGACACACAGGTATTTGCTGAATAGATGTTTCATTCCTGACTTTGAGAGAAACAGTAAACTAGAATTCCAAGAGAGTACTGCGTAGCAGCAATAACTGTCAAGTGGAGGCTCATTAAGGAGGGGTGAGAAAATGGAGTTGACTTGGCAAAGGCATCTGCTCTGTGTCTGCTAGTGGTATAGATTTCTTGTTAGGAACGGGAGGATTCCTGCCACTAATCTTTTGGTGCAACAAATCACAGCAGAGTCTAGGGTGACATAACAAGAGTGTGATGATAAGCAGATACCTGATAAACAAAAGGCCACAGCTTCCACCGGTTTTGAGCAGGTCCAGGCAATGGGATCTGATGATGCTTAGCACGTTGACAGTGCTAACCTACTCCACTAGAAGCAACACCCTCTGGTTGATTTGACAACTAAAAAACAACGAGGAAAATCCCACTACACACACACACACACACACACACACACACACACACACACACCCCACAACCGGAAAGGGTTGGGCGCGCTCACTCTGGATCGCGGGCTCCGCTAGAGCTACACGAATCACACGGCGGAGAGGGTTTCTTTGCCCTCGGTATTCTCCCCTGCTACTCACTCCGCAGGCTGTGGTGCAGGTGACCCCGCTTCGCCGGGAGCGTTAGGAATTGAGCATCTGGGCGGCGGCGGTCGGGGGCCCAGTCTAGGCAGCCGGCACTGGGTGTCCCGGACGCACGGCCCCAGGCAGCCCCACGGGCACTGCTGCAGATAACCAATCCTGGGGCCGATGACCCGCCGCCCCGCCTTTCCCACACACCCACGCCCAGCGGTACAGAGAAGGTCTGCCCAGCGCGCGGGTGGAGGCTCAGGAGCAAGCCTGGGGGGTCGCCCGCCGCGCCTAGAGGGATTTCGGGTTCCGCAGCGCGTGGCTCCGCCCCGCCCGTGGCAGGAGGCCCTCCGCCAGCCCTGGGACCTGGGAACCTCAGCGAGAGGCCTTTCAGTCTCTTGTTCTAAAAAAAGTGTGCGAGTTCTACCGCCCCCTGGAGCCCGGACAGGCGCGCGTTTCCCCAGGGGAGCTCCCTGGAAGGGTCAGCATGCGTGCGCCCCCAAGCGCAGCGCGGTTTCTTGCAGGAGCCCTTTGCGTGCTTATGGTTCCCTGAACCAACTTCTAAATTCTGTATTTCGACTCCACTATGTAGTTGTACTATTCAGGAATATCTTCTCGAGTCAGTGGGAAAACAAAAATTTTTTTTCTTTAGATGACAAAAAGAAGTCTTGTAGCATTCATCGTTTCTTTAACCCGTGCCCTATTGCTGTATTGATTTAGATTTTAACCCTTCCACCAGCATTTTGGTTCTTTTTGATTTTCACTCCCATTTTCGTGGCTTCTTTTCCTTCGTAACCTCCTCTCCTACATTCATGCGGGCTCACGCGTGTGCCATGTTTGTGGTGTGTATGCTCCTTACCTGTCTTTTCACTCCTTTATACAAGTGCCAATTTTAATCCTGCCTTCAGGCAAGAAGGTCTGTCTTCAAGTAAATATCTCCACCAGACATAAAACATTCACTGTCTCTCAGATCCTTCCTTGTGATGAACCTCAGTTCTATTCAATATTCCTCCTCAGAGTATCTAAAATGATTCTTTTCCTAAACTGAACTGTACCTTTTCTAAGCTTGAAAAAATTTCTGGTCACATCAGGCTTCCTCTTATCACAGAATTGAAAGTTTTTTTCTCCCTTTTCTTTCAGTCATATGATCTTCATTGTACATCACCTAATTTGATTAACATGACTTAGGAGAACATTGAATTTGGGGGTTAGGCTTCACTTTTTCACTGCTTGTTATGTTTACAATACTTTATGGTTGCCTCTGAGAGAACTAACTGAAAGTCTGTTCATGTTAAAATCAATTTTGTAGAACTCATGTGTTGATTTGAATTCATTAATTTAAATCTATAAGAAACTGATGGACTCCATTTTTGAGAAACCATCTTCTCTCAAGGCCTGTCCAGAGGGAGGGGGCATGACCCTTGTCCTTGGAAAAACCCCCAGAGTGCTCCTAGGCACAAACCCACCCTGCTGAGTTGTTTAACAGGAGTGATCTGAGGTGCCTGGTGTCCCTGACTCAGTTATGCTAGTTGAGGACCTATAGCAACCCCCTAGCAACCACCAATCAGCATAAGAAAGCAAAATATCTGAAATGCCAGGTGACCCTCCTCATAGGTTAGGTGATTGATAACATGATTAGGCCACCCTGCAAGTTTAGCTTATATACTCTCATAACCCCTCACAGCCTAAACCAATCAGTTCAAATGTATCCACCACTTGAACTAACCAATCACCCTTACCCAACTTGTTCCGGCCAGTGAATGTGCTGATCAATGTTAAGAGTTGTTTGATTTTCCTGCGGTATGAAATGATTTGCTGTGTGATGTTGTGATGCATGGAGTATCCCCCCAAAACCTATAAATCCTCACTGAACTAAGGGTTGGGGCTCACTCTTCAGGACCACTGTGTTGAAAATGGTTGTGAGTCCAGGCTCAAGGTAGCAATAAAGACTCTTTTGTGATTGCATTAGATTCGGCTCCTGGAGGTCTATCGGGGTCCCATGAATCTGGCATTACAGCTATACATGTAAGACCTACTCCTGCATAAAGTATTTCATGATATTCTTAGAAACTTCAGTGTTCCATTAACTGATTAGCCCAACTCTGGAATTTCATAAAGTAGAAACTAAGATCCAATATAAATTGGGTGACTTGGTCTAGGCCACAAAAAGCCTTTGCTATCTACCTGTGGAATACTTGATCTAGAACCCCAGAGCAAACGTAGTCAGTGAACTCATTCACAAAACTACTTAAAATATCCTTTTTTGTGCATTCCAACCCAGTTTCATCAACTACATAATATTCTTCTCCATCCATAAAGTATTATCCTTTAATTGTCCATTTTGAAATTTTCCTTGCTAATTAAGGTCCTAGAGAAAAGTCTAAGAATAAACTGCTCATTTATTGAATAGCTAGGTATTTGTGTATCCTACCACTTGGTCTTTGGAGGTCTTTACAACAAATAAACAAAAAGCATAAAATCCTAAAACTGAAAACAAAACTTCTAAAATGTTGTAGAGTTATCATTGTACATTTATTTAAACTATTTCTCAAAAATTTTATTAACTTTGTTTACCATTAAATAAATCTTTATTTGTCTAAAAATTATTTCTAAATTTCATATACTCTTGTCAGTTATCCTGGAATTTGGTGACAAAAATCTGTACTCAATAAACCAAAACCAAAAAACAACAAACTCTCAAACTCACAATACTGACAATTAATTAACTATATATTTCTTAGGCCCTTGTTAAATATAATTGCTCATTTTAATACAAATTGTTTAGACTAATAATACCAAATTAGTGATAATATCTGTGAGGATGGCCTTAGGCCTGAGCCTAAGCAACTCCATTTTAAAAACTCCAGTTCTAAAACTCCAGTCTAGGAGTTTTCTAGAAACTCTAATGGAGTTAAAACTAGGCACACCTAATAGATCCTTCCAGTATGCCTTTAACAAGTTACTTCCCCTCACCCTGATAAACAGAGTGAAGCCTCTGCCAGGCTGTCCTTGTCTGATAAGAGGGAAAGGCGAGAAGATCAGGGTGGAGACCACCAGACCAGATGTTTCTGACCCCAGGGTAAATGATGTTACTGAGAAATCTGGTGGTAGCTGGTAAGGATTGAAAAGGGGGTCAAAAGCCCCCAAATTTAGTATAAATAATAGAGCAAATGAACAGGAATTCAGCCAGCCAAAACAAGGATGCACTGGAGTTGGAAAGCCTGATGAGGACCTGACATCCTATCACTTGTCATCATTTTCCTGATCCTCTGCGTGATCCTTACAACTCTCAAACTCTACCCTCATCTGGACCTTGGTGAGAGCAGCAACTTCTCCCTAGGATCCTCTCCTTAACTACTCCATGCTAGGAGAAGCCTGCCTTGGTTCTGGAACTGATCACCATGGTCTAAGTGAGTGTGCATCTGCTGGACATAAAGCCTAAAGCCTAAGACTTTTGAACTTTGCATTTAGAGGGAATGTCTGTCATTAGTCTGTCATGATTAAGTATGTTTTGCAATGCTTAGAATTAACCTAGAATTGTTTGCTGCAAATGAATTAATCTAGAATTGTTTGCTATGAATTGATTATGTATATTGCAGTGCCTAGCATTAAGGACTGTCATTTTCTTAATTAAGAAACTATAGATGTGGTATAAAGGTATATTAAGAATTGTAATGCAAATAATAATAATAATAATAAAATGTGTAAAAAGAACCTATAGAGTGAAATTGTATTGAGTAATTTGAGTGAATAAAGCATTGAAAGGGGCAGAAACACGTGGACACTTTTTATTTCTCCTCTTGATTGCATATGTTGCAATTTTGCTCCCTTGTGACTGTAGGAACGGTGGAAAAAGCTCCATAAACTCAAAAAGCCAAAACAACCGTTTACCTGTCCGAGATTTTATTAGCAGGATTGTAGCAGGCAGTCACAGAAGAGAAGGTGGAGGTGGGGGTGGGAGAGAGAGGAAGAGGGAGAGGGAGAAGGAGAGGGAGAGGGAGAGAGGGAGAGAGGGAGAGAGGGAGAGAGGGAGAGAGGGAGAGAGGGAGAGAGGAAGAGGGAGAGAGGGAGAGGGAGAGAGGGCCAGAGGGAGAGGGAGAGGGAGAGGGAAAGAGAAGAAACAGGGTGTTGATATTTATGGGCTTAACGCGGGATGAGGAGGAGCAAGGCAAGTGGGTTGTTACTTCTTCATTGGCCGAGAATTCGCGCCACTTCAGGGATTGGAGGTGTGCCATTCAAAGTTTGCGCCATTCACAAGGATTGGATGTGATGGTTCGCGGGCCATTCAGTGCATCATGGACCTGAGTTCCCAGAAGAGAAGATCTCCAGGCGCTATCTTACCAACATTCCTCCCTTTTTTGTTTTGGTTTGGGGGAGCCATACTTGATCTGGCTACTTCCTGCTGAGTAGGGGCATCATTTAGAGAGAGGGAGGGAGGTCAGTTGGTTGGAGAAGGAGGGCCAGGAGGCCCCATATCCAGGTGCTGAAGACATGAATTTCCTCCAGGGAGAAGTCCATGAAGGTGCCCTGCAGCTATGAAAAGAAACAACATTAATCTCTGGCATGTCGTCCAGTCTGTAGGGCTGGTAGAAAAAGGCCTATGCCCAGGAGAAGGCAGATTAGAACATATAAAGCTGAAAACCAAGGGCTTGTTTCTTTGGCATGGTGGGGTAGAGATGGCCCTTTGGTGGAGTCATCATTTGATATCTTCATCTTTCAGCACTTGGTGGAGGTTTCTTGGGTTGTGTGGACATGAGTGTCGTCCGGCTCGTTGGCAAATAGCTGGTAATCCCTGAGGAGGAGCTGATTGAAAGTTTGGTTAGAGATTTTGTTAATTTGTCCTTGAAGGAATTTTAAAATACAAAGAAGGAAGGCACAGAATAAAAAGACCCCAACTAGAGGTCCCAGTATCAGGAGAATCCAGCGGCTGACGGGGTTTGTGAAGAGGTCTCAATAGGATTGTTGTGCCAATTGCTGCTTTCTTTTTTCTAGTTGTTCCTGTAGTTGTTTAATCTTATCTTTCACTATCCCTGACTGATTAACATAATAACAATATTCTTCCTGTAAGAATAGGCAGAGGCCTCCTTTCTCTGCTGTGAGTATATCTAAGTAGTAGAACTACTGCCGCTAGGGAATCTAATTGATTTTGGAGGGTAAGTATGGACTCAGTCACCTGTTGGAGGTCATCTATGAACAATTTGGACAATTGATCATAATATGTGAGGGAGGTAGCCAAACCTGCTGTACCCGTTGCCAAACCTGCTATAATTCCTAAAGTAGCAAGGAGAGGTAAGAATTGGATCACCCATTTGGGTCTTATGTGTGTCATAAGGGGGATTGGTATTTCTGTATCTCCTGGAACTATGTCTACATAGGGAAACAAGAGAACAAGAGTACATGTGCCTGCCCAGTCAAGGGGCAGACAGTGGTATACAGTCATCCCACGTAAGAGTGATGCTTCAGAGACTGGTGGGCAGTGGGCCTTACTACCTTTTGGTAGAGAGGTTTTTTGTTGACATTGCTTCTCAGATAAGTCTCCTCCTGGCACATTTCCTGATGAATGAAAAGATAATGGAGCAGCCTGGTAGAGAGGGACACCGGAGAGTGGCTGTGGTGTCTTGGGTTGAAGAGGCCTCCTTGAGTGCAGCCTGAGAACTATTTATTGGGTATACTATTAGTTTTGGGGGATTCAGTTCTAGCCTGCAAACACAGTCAACATCCCTGTACATAGTTTGTATTAATAGTAGCCTTTAACAGATTGAGAGAGATATTGACAAATTTAAGAGAGAGAAGAGGTTCTTTGACTGTTTTTGCCTTAACCAAATCAGGCAGCCAATTGGGTACATCAATCGTCCTCTTCCAGCAGTTCTTCCTATTGAATGTCCAGCCACTTGGGCATGGTGTGGGAGGAGCCAGGGCTGGGTTCTTCCCAATGGCCACCCAGTATCTATTGTTATTGTGTTCACAGGCCTGGGGATCACCATGGTAACAGTCTTTGGGAGGGGTTTCATTAAAGACTTTAAAACTCTTCTTAGGAAGAGTTTGGTTACAGTTTGTGGGACAGGATGGTATAGGATTTAACCTTCCCTGAACTACACTTTGAAAGAGAGTTAGCAGGCATAAGGCCTGTAGACAGAGGTCTAAAAAGGGTGTGGGTGTACTGTGTTGCGGTGGGTTCCTAGATCCTATCAGGAGGCCCATCTTATGTATGTTCTTCTCCTCCGGAACGGGAGGGAAGGTGGTGCATGACTGTGAGAAACGGAGCTTGAGAGGGTTATCTGGGGATATCTCACAGGTAAATCTGGGTGATTGTGGGGGTTCTGCAAGGTTGGGAGCTGTGATGGGATTGTCCTCTGGAGGGCTTGCCGCCGGTTTTAACATAGAAATATGAATCCAGGGGGTTAGCTTCTTTCCTTCCTGTTGGAGTTCCGAGCATTGGGTGTACACAGGACTACCCCTAATGGCCCTTCCCATTGTGGGGTTGGGGGGATCTTTCCCCTGGGGAAGAAAAGTAGACCATTCTCCTGGTTTGAGCAGAAAGGAGGCAGCTGAGTTCTCTGGATCCAGAAGCAACAAATCTTGTTGCTTCCATAGCTCAGAGGGTATAAGGAAGAGGAGGGGCCAAGGCTCTGGTGAGATTCCTTGGGGGAGAAGGGGATGACCATGCATTATCTCAAAGGGGGAGGCAAGGGATGGCTTTTTTGGTAAAGCTCTCAGGCTTAGTAGGGCAAGAGGGAGGAGTTTAATCCAATCTAAATGAGTCTCTAAAGATAGTTTCATTATGATGTCTTTCATTGTGTGGTTGGCTCACTCAACCTTACCTGAGGTTTGGGGGCGATAGGGACAATGAAAGTGCCATGGGATGGACAATGTCTTTGCCATATTCTGGGTTACTTGAGAGACAAACTCAGGCCCGTTGTCAGATTGGATTGAAGCGGGCATCCCAAACTGAGGGATTACTTCAGTTAGGAGGATGTTAGCGACTGTGGTAGCCTGCTTATTTGAGGTGGGGAAGGCCTCTACCCAACCCAAGAATGTGTCTATTAAAACTAGTATGTATGTGAAGTTTTTTACTCTGGGCATCTTGGTAAAGTCGATTTGCCAATCTGCCCCGGGTATATGGCCCCTAGCCTGATGGCAAGGGAAGGTTCCGGGTTTTAAAGATGTATTGGGATTCACTTTTTTGCATATCTGGCATGAGGCTGTGATTTGCTGTATCATTTCTTTATCCTGGGGAGTCAGCATAAAGAAAGAGTGGAGAAAGGCTTTGAGAGTCTGCAGACTGGTGTGGAAAATGGAGTGGAGGTAAGTAAAGAGGGCATGTTTTGGTGGGTCTCCACTATTGGGTAATGTTGGAGAGCATGTGGCGATGAGAGATCCGGTGGGGTCTGAAAGGGTGGCTGACTTGGCTGCCTGATCTGCTTTTGAATTCCCCTGTGTGATGGGGGAGGAGTCATCTTGGTGTGATCTGCAATGGACAACTCCAAGTTTTTAGGAAGCTGGGAGGCTTGTAGTAGCTGGGTGATGTATGTGGAGTTGGTTATAGGGGTTCCCTTTGAGTTCAGGAGACCTCTCTCCTTCCAAATTGCTGCATGAGATAAGAGAATGTGGAAAACATATTTGGAATCAGTATAAAGTGTAAGATTTTTCCCCGCTGCCAATTCACAGGCTCGTGTTGCAGCTACCAGCTCAGCCTGTTGGTTGGTGGTATTTGCAGGCAGGGGATTGGCTTCTATTACTCATGATAGGGACACTATGGCATATCCAGCTTTTCTGATCCCCGCATGCATAAAGGAGCTGCCATCAGTGAACCAGGTGTAATCAGATTGGTCTAGAGGTCCCTCAGTGATATCAATTGGGCATGGAAGGAAGTTTTCTACAATTTCCCTGCTTTTATGTGTTGGGGACTGTGATTGACCTTCAGCCTGAATGGGTAACAGAGTTGCTGGGTTGAGAGGGACGCAGGTTTGGAAGGACATGGAAAAGTCATAGAGGAAAGAGACCAAGAGGGAGAGAATTCGACAGGGAGGGAGGGTTTGCAGTCCTTTGTACGTTAGCAAGTCCTCAAGGTGTGAGGAGAAGTGACAGTGATTTGAGCTCCAAAGGTAAGCTTTTGCGATTCTTTTAATAAAACACAGGAGGCTGCTAGGGCGCGGAGACAAGGAGCCCATCCCTGGACAGTTGGATCTAACTGTTTTGAGAGGTATGCCACCGGAGCGAAGGTGGGCCCATACATTTGTCCCAGCACCCCGAAGCCTTACCCTTTGTTTTCATGGACATAGAGTAAAAGGCCTATTAACATCTGGCAGGTGTAGGGCCATTTGTCCCAGCACCCCCAAGCCTTGCCCTTTGTTTTCATGGACATAGAGAGTAAAAGGCCTATTAACATCTGGCAGCTGTAGGGCCAGTGCTTGTAAGAGGGCCTTCAGGAGGGTTCTGAAATGTGGTGCAGCTGAAACTAACAAGGGCTCATGCTTGTTCCCTTTGCTAGATCATATAATGGTCTGGCAAGTAATGAGTAATTTGGTACCCATGCCAGACCCAGGAATGAGAGAATCTCCTCCTTAGTTTTTGGTACTGGAGGGCTTTCAATAAGGCCTTTTCTATCGGTTGTGATAGCTTTCTTCCCTTGGGTAATGTGGAACCCTAAGTAAACAACCTCAGAGAGAGAGAGAGAGCTGCACCTTTTGCAGAGAAACCCTATATCCTCGGTGAGCAAGAAAATTCAGGAGGGTGGCTGTGTCAGACTTCGAGGTTTCTAATGAGGGACTACAAAGGAGGAGGTCATCAACATATTGTAGGAGGGTTGAGTCTGGGCATAGAGGGAAAAAAGTCCTCAAGATCTCCAGCGAGGACTTGTCCAAAAATATGAAACCCCTGAGGCAGGAAAAGTCCAGGTTAACTGTCGGGAATGTCTAGTTTCTGGATCAGTCCAGGTGAAAGTAAATATGTCTTGGGAAGAGATGGATAGTGGAATTGAAAAGAAGGCATCTTTAAGATCAATAACTGAAAAACAGGTGGAGTTTGCAGGAATGAAGGAAAGAATAGTATAAGGGTTTGGAACCAGGGGATGTATGAGCCTGGTTGAAGAATTTATTAACCTTAAGTTCTGCACCAAATGGTGTGTTCCGTTAGGCTTTTTTACTGCTAAAATTGGGTATTGAATGGAGAGTTTGTGGGATGGAGGAACCCCTTTCTTAGTAAGCTCTGAATGATTGGCTTTAGGCCCTTAAGACTGGCAGTTGGCAGCAGGTACTGGGCCTGCTTTGGGAAGTGGTTAGGGTCTTTAAGATGTACTTCCACGGGAGAGCAATTTGCAGAGGACGGGGTTTCAGTGTCCCATACAATTGGAACTACTATTTTACAGGGGAGGGGGAAATGTGTGTTCTGGTGGTCGTTGGGGTCTCCACACCAGACACAAAGAGGTAAAGTCTCTTCTTCGTCAGGGAGTAAAGCCATGGCGGAGATATGAATAGGGGAGGACAATAAGCGTATGGTTATGGAGGCCTTAAGGCCTTGTCCATATAAGATGGATAATATATCCCTTCCCAGCAAGGGGACCGGACATTGAGGCATAACCAAAAAATGGTGTGAAAAGGAGAACTCAGATAAGGAGCAAGTGAGGGGAGGAGTTCTGCGCGGGATGATGGTTTGAACTCCTAGCCCAACAACAGGAGATTTGGAGGGATAGGTGGTTCCCCAAAACTCTCTCAGAACGGAGAATGTGGCCCCAGTGTCTACCACATAGTTTATGAGACGCCCAGCCACTCGGATAACCACCTGGGTTCCTGCTTGCTGATTGAATAGGTCGGGACAGAAGACCCAGGGCCCTGTCAATCCTCGGCTGCTAGGCCCAGCAAGTCACTGGTGGGGTGACTGACCTCAGCTCCCCTCTGGGAATTGGGGCAGTCTGATCCCCAGTGGCCAGGACGTGGGCATCTGGGGCACAGTCTGGGTGGTGCCCTGGGGTTAGGGCAAGCCCTAGCCCAATGTCCTTCATCACCACACTTAAAGCAGGGCCCAGGGGGTCCTCATTGTGGCGGCTGTTGTCTCCCCCTTTCCATAGGTTGGAAGGAGCCCTGAAACACCTGGGCCAACATCTGGCATTTTTGGTGTTTTGCTCTTTCATCTCTGTTGTGGTAGACCTTGAAGGCCAGGGCCAACACCTGGGTCTGAGGAGTCAAGATCCCCTCTCTAATTTTTTTTTAGCTTTTCCCAATGTCAGGGTAGCTTTGTGAGAAAAAAAACAGGTCATAAGAAGTTGCCTCCCATCCGGGGATTCAGGGTCCAAATTAGTGTACTGAACGAGAGCCTTTGTTAGTCGGTCTAGGAAGGCCGAGGGGTTTTCATTCTTCTCCTGGATGACTTCCTGGAGTTTATCAAAGTTAATAGTCTTTTGTGCTGCCGCCTTTAGGCCAGCTATCAGACAGGTAATAAGGTGGGGTCATTATAATCCCAATGGGTGGGACTGCAAATTGGTGCGGCCAATTTGGAAAGCAGTATGGAGATTTCTTGGAAAGCTCGGAATGGAACCACCATTTGATCCAGCTATTCCACTACTCGGTCTATTCCCTAAAGACCTAAAAAGAGCACACTATAGGGACACTGCTACATCCATGTTCATAGCAGCACAATTCACAATAGCAAGACTGTGGAACCAACCTAGATGCCCTTCAATAGACGAATGGATAAAAAAAATGTGGCATTTATACACAATGGAGTATTACTCTGCATTAAGAAATGACAAAATCATAGAATTTGGAGGGAAATGGATGGCATTAGAGCAGATTATGCTAAGTGAAGCTAGCCAATCCCTTAAAAACAAATGCCAAATGTCTTCTTTGATATAAGGAGAGTAACTAAGAACAGAGTAGGGAAGAAGAGCATGAGAAGAAGATTAACATTAAACAGGGATGAGAGGTGGGAGGGAAAGGGAGAGAGAAGGGAAATTGCATGTAAATGGAAGGAGACCCTCAGGGGTATATAAAATTACATACAAGAGGAAGTGAGGGGAAAGGAGGGAAAATATAAGGGGGAGAAATGAATTACAGTAGAGGGGGTAGAGAGAGAAGAGGGGAGGGGAGGGGGGAGGGGGGATAGTAGAGGATAGGAAAGGCAGCAGAATACAACAGACTCCAGAATGGCAATATGTAAATCAATGGTTGTGCAACTGAAGTGATTCTGCAATCTGTATATGGGGTAAAAATGGGAGCTCATATCCCACTTGAATCAAAGTGTGAAATATGATATATCAAGAACTATGTAATGTTTTGAACAACCTACAATAAAAATTAATTAAAAAAAATAAAAATAAAAATAAAAGCAAAAAAAATAAAATAAAATAATCCCAATGGGGGTCTTGGTCTGGAACTGCCTGGGCCCCTAAGGGATGGTGGGCATTAGTCTGATGAACCTGGTTTGCATAGGCCCTAGCTTTGTCCCAGACCCTTCTCCTTTCCTCAGGGAGAAGAGTATTGGACAGAATCATATAGAAATCATGAAAGGTGAGGCTATAGGCTTGAGTGAAGTATTGAAACTCTTTAATATAAGAGACAGAGTTTGCAGTGTAAGATCCCAATTTTTTTTCTACTTTAGAAAAGTCAAGCATAGAAAAAGGAACATAAACCCTTAAAATCCCGTTCGGCCTGGTGACCTCTTCAAGGGGGGCCACAATGTGTGAAGTTTGAGTCAGGTGATGAGATGTGGTAACTTGTGGGTTAGGTGCTGTATTAGTGTGTGAAAGGGTGGCTGAACGGGTGGCGGGTGGACTAAACTGAGGTGGAGAAACCAGGACAGAAGGTATGGAAGTGGGAGGAGTTTGTGTGGAAGTGTTGGGAGGAAGAGGAGCAGGAGTGTCAGAAGAAGAAGCCACAGATGTAGAAGATGGGGAAGTGGGAGGGAGTGAAAGTGGGGAAAGCGGAGCTGAGGGTGGGAGAGAGCAGTATAGAGGCGGTTCATCAGCTGGGTCAAAAGTGGAGGCAGAGAGCAGAGAAAAGAAAGGAGGAGGAGAAGGTGTGGAGGCAGAGAGTGGAGAAGAGGAGGAAGGAGGTTTGAGAGCAAGGAGTAGCTGTTGAGGCTTGCATTGGGTGCAGAGATTTGGATGAGATCGAAGTAAGGAAAAAGCCTCCACATAGGGAATCTAGTTCCACTGCTTTGATCGCTTACAGTAATTAAAAAGATCCGGAGTAATTTGGGATCCAAAGATCCACACGTGGGCCAAACGTTTTGTTTGTCTAAGGGGTATGTAGACCAGTCCTGGGTACAAAATTTTATGAACCTTTTTGGTTTAATATCGGGAGTCAGGCTCAGGGTTTTCAAATTATCTAAGAGACACCACAAGAGAGAATTGGCCGGGAGGGATGAGGAATTTCCCATGCTGGAAGGGTGAGATGGGAGTCAGAGAAAGAGTAAGAGAGAGGGAGAGGAAAAAACCCAGGCCAGAAAGAGCTTCCTGGAAGCTCCGGAGCAGACAGAGGATCAAGTGGGCATCCCCAAAATGACCGACCACAACAGGGAAATATAGAGGACACTGCCTGGTTGTCACCAGTGGAGTGCAATCTGTGAGACCCAAATAGGGCCGCGGCTGCGGGCAACCTGACGTCAGGAGAGTTTTTCCACTGGGATGAAAGAGTCAGAAAGAGACTGGGGGGGGGGCAGAGACAGAATTCGGGTGAGACGGGCTGTAGCAACTGTGCTAACTTGACCACGGGAGCCAAGAGTGAGGGGAGGAGTTAGAAAGGGAGAATTAATCCTACATCCCAGGCGGTGGATTCCAAGGGGTGTCCTAGCAGAGCGCCCAGGGTCCACCGTGACCCTGATGGGTCTGTGTGGGATGCGTTAGCCCCAAACATACCCAGAGGGATTGCTGGACACTCAATGGACAATTCCCTCGTTCTGGTAAGTTAGGGTTCACACGCTCCTGGGATGGGGAAACTCACCAATCTGCAGGCCGGTGGTGGATGTCAGGCAGGCGATCAGAGGAGTGGAGTATGATAGGAACGGTTAGGCTTGTAGTTTGGGAACGGGGTTCTGCCTTGAGCAATGGGGATACCCGTCCCGGGTTTCAGCACCAATGTAGGATCAGTGGAAAAGCTCCGTAAACTCAACTAGCCGAAAGAACTGTTTACCTATCTGAGATTTTATTAGCGGGACCATTGCAGCCGGTCACAGAAGAGAAGGGGGTACAGAGGGAGAGAGAGAAGAGAAGAGAGAGGAGAGGGGGAAGAGACAGAGGGTGGAAGGGAGAGAGAGAGAGGAGAAAGGAGAAAGGAGAGAGCAGAAGGGGAGAGGGGAAAGAGAGAGAGAACGAACAAGGTGTTGATATTTATGGGCTCAACGCAGGATGAGGAGGAGCAGGGGATTGGAGGTGATGGTTCACGTGCTGTTCAGTGCGTCATGGACCTGAGCTCCCAGAAGAGAAGCACTCTGGGCACCATCTTTACCAACAGTGACAATATCCATTAAGAATAAACTCTTGGTTATTTTTCTTTTCTGTAGCAGATCAAAAATATGGTTCTAAATTGGAACTCCTTTTACTATTTGTTATTGAAGCTGAACTCCTTCCTACCTTTGGTGTTCATTTATGATGATGTATATTATTTTAAAATAAGGATCCACATACAGAACAGTGAAGAACAGTACAAAACACATAGTAGAAAATAGAATTAAACAGAAATTAATATTTTTTTCCTTTAAAAAATTTCCTCTTCATAATTATATCTTAATTATATATGCCACTGTAAACTAAATGTTTGTGTCCTCCCCAAATTCATTTAAATCCTAGCCCCCAATGTGATAGCATTGGGAGGCAGGATTTTGAGAGGTGAATGTCCTTACAAAAACACACGAAAAAGCTTGCTTTGTCTCTCCCTGCCCCTGCTGTATGAGAACATGGTAAAGTGACCATCTACATACCTGGGCACAGGCTCTCACCAGGCATCAGATCTGCTGGCATCTTGACCTTGCATTTGCCAGCCTCCAAAATGTGAAGATTAGGCTTGTTGTTTAATCCACACAGTGTATAGTAATTTGTTATAGCAGCCTGAACTAAGATGCTTACAAATTGAAGTCTATTTTAAAAATTATTCTGATAATGAGTTCAATATTTTTTATTTGACTTACAATGATTTCAGAAGAGATTAGGAAGGAAATTAATTAAAGAACTAGATTCTTGGGAACAATAATTTTAAAAGGCTCATTTTTCATTAATGTCATTCCTAGGAGAGAGATGATCACAGAGTTTTCTTCACAACCAGTTTCACCATGAGCAAGAAGGTCCTGCCTTCCCCACAAGGAGATCCTGCAGTCACAGGCTCCATCCTCCATCAATGATGACAGGATTGCCCGTCACATAGGCTGACTGCAGTAATAAACACAAAGAGACACAACAGTTAAACAAGTGTGACACAGGCTTGGTTGTAAAATTTTTTTCTATGACTGCGATACGCAAACAGTTGATTCTCATGCTAACAGAAAGCCTTACTTACAATTTGAATTTAGGAAAATTGAAATTAAAGTTTGAATGATTTAGAACTGCTGACCTGTGAACTGGAGCTAAATGGCCCCTGTCCAGTATCCAAGAACATGCTACATTTTAAACAGGATTAGTTGGGTATATGGTTTCAGAATCACAAAGTTAAGTAGTAGTGATATATAGTCATTCCCCAAACTAGGATAAAGTGTTGGCTAAAATATCACATATTCATTCTAATACTCAGAACTATTCAAAATTGGCTTAGTTTTGACCACTAATAGACTGTTCAACGTAAGTGTGTCAGTCATAAAGGGTTCTTGTTAATGAACAAAGTTAAAAAACAGACAATGTATATTTAGTTAACAAAGGATTTTAAAATATAATTTCTGGTTTATGCTCACACAATTTTTCATTTTCCAAAGAACTAAAGCTGGAGTGATCCTTGTGGTAGAAGTTTCAACATCTCCTCCTCCTCCTTTTTTTTTTTTTTTTTTCAATACTGTGGATTTAACTCAGGTGTGCTCTACCTCTGAGCTATGTCCCCAGCCTTTTTATTTTTATTTTAAGACCAGGTCTTGCTTAGTTCCTAAGGCTGCCTTTAAACTTGCAATCTTTCTGCCTCAACCTCCCAAGTTGAAAACTAAAAATCTTTTTAACTTAAAATGAATAAGTAAGTCTCAAAGTTGTGTTATTAGTTTGAAATCAATCTAAAGCTTGAAACAATGAAAGAGGTTCTAGAAAGACATTATACTATGAGTATGGAAATTTAAAAAGTTCAATATATGAAAACTGATACCATAAATCAGAAAAACTTGGGGGTTATTAGTCACATTACTAAAGAAATGATCCCTAAGCTCCTTCAAAAAGCAAACTCTAGCAGGGCACGGTGGTGCACGCCAGTAATCCCAGGGGCTCAGAGGCTAAGGCAGGAGGATCAAGAGTTTGAAGCCAGTTTCAGCAATTTAGCAAGGCCCTAAACAACTCAGCAAGATCTTGTCTCTAAATAAAATATAAAAAAGGACTGGGAATGTGGCTCAGTAGTTAAGCGCCCCTAAATTCAATCCCTGGTACCAAAAAAAAAAAAAAAAAAAGCAAACTTTTAGCTTCTCAACCAAAACAAAAGCCAGTTTTGTTACACATATTGAGAATATTTGATATTTGGCAACATAAGGATAATATGAGTTATCAGTAGTATTTTTAAAGCAAATGAGCTCTTCTGAAGATATGGAGTCAGAGGAATCACACAGGCTGATGTGCTTGCTCCACTAATAACCTGCCTAGCCTTTCTCTGGCCATTAACAAGGTTTGCTAACAGGTCTGAGAAGTGGTGGCTCCTCTGTCACTAAAACATTTCAATCCTGTATTTGCCACACTCACCAGCCATCTGGTGCACAGCACTTTACTGTAAAGAGGAGCTAACTGATGAGTAAGACACCTCCTTAGTCCCACCCCAACTCCGTCCTCCTCTCTTCCCACTCATCCCAGATCCCTGTTTATGTAATATTCAAAGACATAAAACAAGAGAGGATGCTCCTGTGCTCTATACCTTATAATGTAGTTTTTGTTTTCTCAGCTATATATCATTTTAAAATACACACTAGGCATTAAGGATGAAATTGGTCACTAAACAGATGCTCAGTAGGAGAGAGTTAAGAATTTTCATACACAATGAAAACTAAGTAATAGGAAAAAAATAGCCAGTAGACTTCTCCCTAACAAATAACCAGTAAAACTAAAAACACCACATATGAATCCTGCCTCCCCTGAACACAACTAAATCTGATGAACCCCTTAACACTCTCCCCAGTTCTTCAGAAGCTCTTGCAACCCTAGAAGTTCCCCTGACTTACATTTAATCAGGATGTCCCCAGTTGTAAGTTTTCCTGTGCTGGGGACGAAACCCAAGGCCTTGTTTATACTAGGCAAATACTCTAACCAACTACTGACTTACATCCACAGTCACTATCACCCCTGTTTTAAAAATTTTATTTTGGGACAGAGTCTAAGTTATTGAGGCTGGCCTCAAATTTGCAGTCTTCCTGCCTCTTGAGGAAGCTGGGATGACAGGCATGTACCACCACATCTGACAAATTATAATTTTTGAAAGTAATCCTCCATTTCTTTTGCTATATGATTTTGAGACATTAAGGTTGAATAAGGGAGCCAAGTGTGCTGGTGCATGCCTACAATCCCAGCTACTCAAGAGGCTGAGGCTGGATGGTTACAAGTTTGAGGTCAGCCTTAGTAATTGCGCAAGACGTTGTCTCAAAATTAAAATATATATATATGGGTGCAGATGTAGTCTCAATAGTAAAGTGTCCCTGGGTTGAATCCCCAGCACCACACACATACAAACACACAGAAGTTGAATGAGGGAATCACTGGCTCTGATCAAATGGCCTTTCCTTAAGTAGACTAAATCAGAACATGCCCCTATCTTGTAAACACAGCACCTCAGCATACATGTGCCAACCTGAACGACTTTAGGTTGATGAGAAAATAGTAGCCGAAGGTGATGGGGGGTAATGAGCTTCCTGGGAAGAGGGATGCTTACTTCATCAGAAGCCAGATACACACAGAGCAGGGCTACTTCTTCCGCAGTTGCAAATCTTCCTGTCTTTTGTCTCTTCAGGAAATCATTCAGTGCCTGGGATCAGAGACCATTCCAGACATCAGTGATGCTGGCTGACATGTGTGCACACCTGCATCTTCTTTAAGGTGTGAAAAGCAAGGAAATCTACAAAGGAACTATGGGTTTGCCACCTTGAAGAACCATCAGCTGGGGTTATGGCGATTCTTTTACTCAAGGTGCTCAAACTATCCATGATATAATGACACCCACAGATATGTGACACATCAGAAAGCTGATGTGAAAGAAGAATGTTTGTTTTATTTTATGGTAAAACATGTAACATGAAATTTACAATTTAACTATTTTAAGTGCACGGTTCTGTAGTGTTAAGGACATTCACATTGTCTTACCACCTTCTAATCTCCAGAACGCTTTCCATCTTGCGAAAATGAAACTCCATACTTACAAAGCAGTAACTTTTTATTCCCCTCTGCCCCAGCCCCTGGTAATAATTTTCTATCTCTATGAATTTGTCTACTCTGCGTAAGGAAGAGGACATTTTTTAACCAAAATCTTTAAACATATTTAAAATTCTAGTAATACCTCTTCAGGATTTTCTCTGGCTTGTATTCTTTCTTGCAGAGATGGGGTATCAACGGTTCCTAAATCACAGGATGACATTCAGTTTGGTTACTTCTTTAAACCAAAAAAGTAGATAATTAAACTTTAAACTTCATTTCCATATAATACAATTAGTGACACTCTTCTCCTTTGACGTAAAATGACAATTTCTCCTTGGCTGCCTGATCTCTTGACATATAACTTTTTAATAACATTACTATGATTTTTCTCAAACAGACTATGATTATTTGTAACAACCACAATGAGATGTAAATAAAATCATCCAAGCATTTTTATCATCCAGTTTGCCTTAATGATTTCAAAAACATTCTTTGTTGATAAGTTTTCTGTAGGGATCCTTAGGCACAACTCCAATACTGTCATCATTCTTGGTAATTTAGGTGGCTATACATCTTCCTTAAAATTTTGCCTATTTTCATTGGTTCTAAGTTTCTGTTTTTAACCACTGTTTTAAATTTTTAATAAAAATTATGATTTGAAATTGTTTTACTTTGAAAAAGAAAAATAAGCCAGGCATGGTAGCATATGTTTCTGTAATCCCAACAGCTCAGGAGGCTGAGGCGGGAGGATTGCAAGTTCAAAGTTAGCCTCTGCAATTAGGGAGGCCCTAAGCAACTTAGTGAAACCTTGTCTCAAAATAAAAATAAAAAGGACTGGGGATGTGGCTCAGTGTTTAAGGGCCCTTGGGTTCAATCCTTAGCACCAAAAAGAAAAGAAAAATAAGAATGAAACTAATATTTCAAAGTCCACGTAGTTCATGTGTTTCTACAGCAAGCTCTCCAGACTTCTTTTTTATTTATTTACATATTTATTTTTTAGGTGTAGATGGACAATGCCTTTATTTTTATGTGGTGCTGAGGATCGAACCTGGGTCCTGCCCGTGCTAGGTGAGCGCTCTACCGCTGAGCCACAATCCCAGCCCAAGACTTCTTTGTTAACTCATATAATCTGTAATTCCTCTTTGAAGGACTTTTTTTTTTTTTTTTTTTTGAGACGGTACAGTCCAGTACTCTGAGGGAACCATGTGATCTTTTTGAGGTTGTAACAAATGTAACAAATGCTTTTACAGTCAGACCCTCAGCTTCATCTTTAGAATATGCTCCTGAGAATGCCATAGATCTGATCTTTGCTCTGAAACCATTACTTAAGTTGGGCATGGTTGCGTACAGCTGTAACCACTACCACTCAGGAGGCTGAGGCAGGAGGATTGCAAGTTCAAGGCCTCAGCAACTTAGCAAGGCCCTATGCAACTTGACAAGACTTTGTTTCAAAATAAAATAATAATGACAAATTTAAAAAGAGAGCTGGAGATTCTTGGGTTCAACCCCTGGGAGAAAAAAAAAGAAAAAAAAAAGAAACTATTTCTTAGTTGTGGTATCATTTTTTCCATTTTCAATGGAGAGGCTGAGAATCTTCAAAATCAGAAACCCTGACACCTACATGTCAGGTGAGCCCCTTCTTCAGGTTCTTTCTCTCTTCTTGCACTTTATCCTAAGCAGACAGCACTTTCAACACTCTGGGTGGAAACTGCCTTAGCTAGATCACCCAGTTCATTAGAAATATTTTCTACCTTCACATTACTGCTGGAATGGAGGTCCACTTTTGCCCACTTTCCAATGTTTCCCCCCTTGTTAACAGCTTCCTTAATGTCCAAAGTTCCACTCTCAGGGTGTACCTTCACTTCCACACTCTCCTCAAAACCCCCAGAGCTTTAAGAGCTTCCTGTCACTGAGGTGGGTGAGCATGGCATCCTACAGGGCTGGTGCTGATGGCTATTCAATGAAAACTGTAGAGCAAGCCAATGCCTGCAGATGAATTCTGCTGTCTCTGGACTCTGCTGGGTCCATGACACAGACGGACAGACACCCTGTCTACGCATATCTGGTCGGAGATTCGTGACTCACATCATAGGCACTGCCCCAGTCACACTTGTTCCTGCTCAGGTTTCTTCTGTGTCTGGCTCTGTGAATCACAGACCGTTCCTTGTTCCATAGACTTTGGGAACATATTTTCCAATCTTATGAAAAATCCGGCTACTGAAATAACCACATTTTCCAAACCATTTTGCCATTTTTTCCTCCACTGGGTAAACAGTACCAAGAATAGCTACATTCAAGTAACACCAACGTGTACATCAAAACCCAGAGAAACCCTCTCTCCTGTTTTATTCTTTTTCTTAGTGTTATCTATCTTTACATTTCTACTCCAAGAAAAATAAAGCAGCATATCTCAATCACTGAAAATCGGTAGCTGGAAGGATATTTCATAGTTTTCCCTCCTGTAAGTGGTCTTTATCCCAAGATTCAAGCAGGATCTCTTGTGGGACTTTCCAAAAGTCAGGCAGTTCTCCCCCATCAACTCCTTCCCCAAATTCTGGCATGCCATGCCCTTCAGGTTTGGAAAGGTCCCACACATAATTTAAAAATAGTCCTCCCAAATCCTCCAACATCAGCAGACAACTTCTGAAAACTATGATCTTGCATAGGCAGTGTTTCTTTTTGGAGGACATTAATAATCATTAGGTACCCTCTATTCATTTTGGGTGGTGGAACTAGGTCAAAGCAATATCTATCAAACAGACACATCCACAGTTACTGAAAGTCTCACTTTTCTTCTTCCTTTGTATGAGGGGCCAGAACACTTTTTTTGATAGAGATAGCAAACATTTTTGGCTTTGAGATCCATTTGGTCTTTGCCTTTGCAGCCTGAAAACACAGCCAATACATAGCAAGTTGACTGTGAGTGTGTTCCAATAAAACTTTAAAACCAAACAGGTGGTATCCAGATTTGGCCTGCAGACCTTAGTTTGCAGGCCCCTTTTTATTGCATAAAGAAGGGTTAAAGTCTCCTTTTGGTTTCTGAGTCACCTCATGATTCGGATAGATCCCTATGTTGTGCCAGGCTCCCTTTACTTTCTCCCTCCTGTCTTATAAACATGGTCTGCTTTTTAGTTTTCCCCTGATAAGGTCACCCTGGTCTGATTCCCAAACATCAGGCCCTAACAAGTTTTGTCTTAGGCACTTGATTGCAAATTGCCCTGCACATGTGGGTGGCTTTTAAATTCTTTGCATCTGTGACTCATTCCTAGTGACTAAGGATCTCTTTCCCAACTTACAACTGGAAGACTCTTACCTTAGGAAGACCAGAATCTTTCTTTTGAACTTTTCCCAATGACAGAATACAATGTAACATTTGGTAAATGAACTTAAGCAAAATGTCTCTCACAGTGGCAAACAGGATATCAGAAAGGACAAGTTCACAGCCCTGAAATTGCCAGACTCACCTGGGCACACACAGTTGCACCTGATACCCTGCTGGATGAAGTCTGCAGCCACGGACTTTGTGAGGCCAATCACAGCTGCCTTGGTGGTGCTGTACACACACCTGTTCACCACTCCTGAGGGGCAAGGCAAAAAGGGACAACTGAAGGAATCAGAAACACAGTCTCTTTTAGAGAGGAAACACAAGGTAGTTTTCTCATAGTATTTTCCTGCTTCCTCCCACCCTCCTTAAAAAATAAATAAATAAATAAATAAATAAATAAATAAATAAATCAGGTTTTCTTCCTTAATAGGCCAGTTGCTGCATCTAGGAAAATAATTTTAGTATAGGCACAATTTAACTGAGACCCAGGTGTTGAGATGCTGCAGTTATTTAATAACCAAGAGCAGTCTGCTTCTTGTTGTCCATTGGTATAACTCTTAAGCAGATTCTAAAAGAAAAAAAAAAGTGGAGGAGAAACAAAACCAAGCAAAAAACAAGCAATATACACAAGTGTAGGCACTTCTTTACATTCCTCTCTTGAGCATGCTGAGAGTGTGTGTCCTTGAGAAGAAAAGGAACATTACCTCAGCAGTAGCTGTTTCATTTAAAACTCAAATCCACCTGAGCCAGGCTGTGACATTATCTCCATTTTCCCCTGCCATCCTATTCCTTCGACTTGGCTTCTCATTCAGAGTCCAAATCAACTGTCTTTGGGAAGCATTCCTCAAACCCATGGGCAGAGTCCCCTCCCCTATAATGTGAGGGCACTTTGCACAGACCTCTTGTTGTAACACTCTCACACTGTAGGGTGGTATTTGCCTGCCTTTCTCCTCCTTTTGGACTATGAATTTGGGGAGGCAGGTGCTCACTCTATCATTCTATCATCTTTTGTGTTTTTTTGTTTGTTTTTACTTCTTCTGAGGAATAGAAGTTGATGTTAATGTTTATAACTGCACTTCACCATTTTGCAGAGTAATTTCAGGTACATGGATCTTTCTTTCTTTCTTTCTTTCTTTCTTTCTTTCTTTCTTTCTTTTTTTTTTTTTTTAGACAGGGTCTCACTATGCTGTTCAAATTATGCTCAAACTCAGGAGCCTCCTACATCAGCATCCCAGGTAGCTGGGATTGTAGGTTGTACCATTGTGCCCAACTCAGTATATCATTTTGGATTAATTAACTGATAAATGTTTCCTTCCCCAGCTTGACATTCATCTCCATGTCCATTAGAAGAAATAAAAGGGAAGTGTTAGGACTGGCCCAAAAATGGCTGTAGTAAGGCTCCCTCGCCAAAACTTCTGATGGGCTATATTCTTCTTCTTCTTATTATTATTATTAATTTTTTTCATTTTTTAAAATATTTTTTTAGTTGCAGATTTTTTAGTTTGTTTATATTTAATGTTGTGCCAGGGATAGAACCCAGTACCTCATGCATGCTAGGCAAGCCCTCTACCACTGAGCCACAACCCCAAGCCCTATGTTATGTTCTTAGTGTGTAGCCAGGGCTGGGAACTGACTATGTAAGGGTTAGTCAAGGCCAGAAACACTGTGATTCACTGTGTAGACTCAAGGTCACACACATTATCTTGTGAGTATGCACCACTACCCCCCCCCACCCCCATCCCCTGTTGGCAGTGTGCCTTATTTGTTTGGCCTGCATATAAAAAGGGCCTATGGAAATGGGCTGGGGTGGGGGCTAAAATGGAACTGGGGGCTGAAGCTGAAGATGGGGGCTGGCTAATGGCGATGGCCGCCTCTGAATAAAGGATGACCAATATGCCTCACATCTTCTTCTACCTGCTGAACCCCGAATCTGTTCCCTGGGACAAAGCCCCTGCAGGACAGGAAGACAAAGAAGATATTTTTATTTAATTTTATGTCTATGACAATAGGTCTGATGGTCAAGGAATGTATTACCAACATTTTTAAAAAAGCAGTTTTGAGATTATATATGGGTTTTATGACCTCAGCTATGTGTACTCCCAAGTCCACAGCTCATAAGTGTGTGCGTGTGAGCATCATGAACTCCAGAGGAAGGAAGGCACTCCTACCTTTGATGCTGGAGGCCACAGAGGACATGTTGATAATGTTGCCAGATTTCTGAGCAAGCATCTGCCAAAACAAAACAACTGTGAACGGGGAGATACTCCGTAAGCTCAAAATACTCTGACTTTAAAATGTTTTAATTTACTTATGGTTTGCAGAACCAATTTAACTGTGGCATTAACTATTTGTGTTAGAAACTGTTAACAGTAAACCCACAACACCCGGCCCACCCATCTGCTGCTGGGAACTGGTGGCCTGTGTACACATTCACTGACGTCTCTGAGGAGCCTTACCACCTTCCCATAGTCCATGACCAAGGATGAACTCCGAGCCAAATGGAACACGAATGGAAGCCAGTCATTACAGTGTGTTCCTGATGTTAGGACATTATCACTCCATTCAAAGCACACACATGCACACACACACATCTTTTGTGTTGTGGAACTGGGCATTGAGCCAGGGGAGCTCTATCACTGAGCTATCCCCCAGAATTTTTTATTTTGAGAGAGTTGCACTGAGTTTCCCAGGATGGCCTTGAATGTCCTGCCCCAGCCTCCTGGGTTGCTGGGATTACAGGCATGTGCCACTGTGACTAGCTCAACACCTGTTTGTTGAATACTAACTGTTCAGGAGATTCAGAGATAAATGACACAGCCCTGTCTATAGGGAGCAGTCAATCAGCCAGCCAGCCTGGTGTGGCTGACAGAATCAAAGTCTAATGACAGTGAAGAACTCCAGAGATCTAAGGGAAGGGTGGGGGCAGGAGGCACCAATCCAGGCTGCTGGTGGGGGGGGCACTTGGAGGGGAGCTCCTGAGTGGGAGGTATAAGGACAGAATTCCAAAAAGTAAAGTATTAGAAAAATAAAAGGGTGTTTCAAGGGAAGGGTATCACATGTACAAACTGGGAGGAGCGGATGGGCCTGGCTGGAACACAGTGTATTGAAAGAATGAGGGTGCAGAGTCCATCAGGGGCTAAACCAAAGATCCCGAGTCAGTGACATCGAAGGGTTTAAAGCAGAGCAGGAGAGGCCAATTCAGATTTAGGATTACAGAGACTACTATGGCAGCATTCAGAGACCAGTGAAAGTTGATGTAGTGATTTAGGAAACGAGAGTAAAAGTGGAGTCCCAGAAATGTCCGAGGAGCAGAGGTAGCAATCACCCGCTGGGTAGGCAGGACTTGATCAGCAGTCACTGCAGTGAAGTGAGTCCCACTCAGGACAGTGTTTCCTAAGGATGCCCCTCAGGCTTTCCCCACTAAAATGTCAATTCAACAAGAGGAAGGACTTTGGGTATTTTGTGCCCGTAGAAAGGTTACACAGTAGACCATCCATAAAATTTGATGAATCAAAATTTCCTGAGTTGCTAGATTAAAAGACAGATTGCTGGGTCCTGTCCCAAACCTAACAGAATCTATAATACACACAGCTGCTATGAATTACAAAAAGGTTTTCTTTTTTTTTTTTTTTTTCGTTTGGGAATTATATTTATTTATTTTTTTATGTTTTTTTTTTATTGTTGGTTGTTCAAATACAAAAAGGTTTTCAAATGAATGTATGCTTTGTTAGCCATAACATGAATGTTTTTTGAGATTATAGGAATATGTGTAAGGACATGGGCACCGTAGCTGCTTTGGGGGAAAGAAGCAGGAAGCTGAAAGAATTCTTGGCACTAAATTCCCAGTGAAATCAATGGCAAGGCAGATGGCCAACAAGAATCAGATGGACATCTCTACCCTAAGTACATGTCTGATGACACAAATGGTGTGACTCTACTTTGTGTACAACCAGAGATACAAAAAACTGCTCCATTTGTGTACTATGAACTGAAATGCATTCTGCTGTCCTGTATACCAAACTAGAACAAATGAAAAAAAAAAAAAAAAGAACAAGGCAGAGATGGTGGAGAGTAAGAGAGCAACAAAGTGTTAACATCACTGCTGGGGGTAGTGCAGAACAAACTAGAGAACAGCAGGAAACCCAGCAGGGTGGTCATATCATGAAAATGAAGTAAAGAAAGGGTTTTAAAAAGGAGGGGTCTCTATAGGCAATGCAAAGAGTCTAGAGGGAAAAAAAAAATCACTTCTGTCAAAGTGAGTTTCTTTAGCAGTTTTCAGGGAAAAAAAGAGGTGTAGGAAGGGGAAGGTATGTGATAGACAAATCCAGGGTTAGGCTGGCCAAGATGATAGGGTTCTTTATTGTACATTTTCTACCTTCTGGTTTTTGTTTGTTTGTTTTGTTTGTACTGGGGATTGAACCCAGGGGTGCTGAGCCACTGAGCCACATCCCAAGCCCTTTTTATTTTTTATTTTGAGATAGGGTCTCCCTAAATTGCTTAGGGCTAAGTTGCTAAGGCTGACCTCATACTTGTGATCCTCCTGCCTCAGCCTCCTGAGTCACTAGGGCTTACTTTCTGTCTTAACACTTAGCTACTAATTGTACCTAAGAACTGACAATCTAAAATAGCCCCAAAGCATTGTGTGAATGTACTAAAGGGACACAGAGGGAAGCTGTGATGACCTAAGTATGTCAAGAAAGACAGCTAGGAAAAATAACATTTTGTGTTTCCTTATGATAAAGGGGATCATCATGAATTGGGGTTCTCTTAAAGGGACCAGGAATGTTAATAATGCTTACTGGTATAAACTATCTTACTGGTATAAACTAAGCCTTAAAGTTGCTCTTTCTCATTCAATTTAGTAACTAATCTACTTATAATGCACTGAGAATATATTCAAGCTATTTTAATATATAAAGAAGGCTATTTGTAGGTTCAGTCTCCAGTCTTCTGAAATGCAGTAATTCTTTGGGCAAAACTTAGAAAACAGTCACCTTGGAGGCATTCGTCCTGCCCACTAACACTCATACTGTCCATTCGATCCAGGTCCATCAGCCAGTTTTGAAGACATTGCTCACTTCTTCTAGGCTACGTTCCTTCCCAACACCAGCTCAGGCCAGGCCCCAATTTTTGCCCTAATGGATCTTCTCCTCTGGTGGAACTTGCATTCTGCATGGACCTCTTCTCACAGTATGTTCACCTTGTGCTGTTTTTTGACTGATCTTTCAATCTTGCAGTGCTCTTTATTTTATTTATTTATTTTTTTGTATCTTCACATAAACAAAATTATTCTGCAACTGTTTCTGTGTTTTTGACAACCTGATCTTTCCGTTCTGCCCAGGCTCTAAATCCTGGCTTCCTCTGGAAAGTTCCAACTGGTATATGTGTGTCATAGTTTATGACAGGGAAGACCCTACATAGTTAGGGCTGGAAGTGATTGTACAATTTCTGGCCCTCATTTTTAGATAGAAGAAATAAATACCGAGAAAGAGAGCATGTGTCATCTCCCAAGGCACCTGGCTGATTTGAGACAGAATTGAGACTGTGCCTGGGGACTTCTGATGCAAGTGTTTGAAACTGGTAATTAAGTTAGTCTGAGTCACTTTAAACAACTTGCACTGAATCCTTCTGATTTTACATCCCAATTATAATGACCTCTCAAAGTTTTTTTTTTTTTAATAAACGTGTGTTATTGCCTCTTACAGATCATTGTTAAGATTAAAGAACAGAACAAGGAGGAAGAGCATGAGGAAAAGATTAACATTAAACAAAGACGAGTGGGGGGAGAGAAAGGGAGAGAGAAGGGAAAGCATATGGAAATGGTAGGAGATCCTCAATGTTACACAAAATTACATATAAGAGGTTGTGAGGGGAAAGGGGGGGGGAACAAGGGAGAGAATTGAACAACAGCAGATGAGGTAGAGAGGGAAGATGGGAGGGGAGGGGAGGGGACGGGGGATAGTAGGGGATAGGAAAACTAGCAGAATACAACAGTCACTAATATGCCATTATGTAAAAATGTGAGTGTGTAACCGATGTGATTCTGCAATTTGAATTTGGGGTAAAAATGGGAGTTCATAATCCAAATGAGTCAAATGTATGAAAGATGATATATCATGAGCTTTGTAATGTTTTGAACAACCAATAAAAAAAAAAAGTTGAGTATGGTGGCATGACTGGAATCCTAGCTACTTGGGAGCTGAAGCAGGAAGATGGCAAATTCAAGGTCAAATTGGGCAACTTAGACCATCTCAAGATGGAAAATAAAAAGATGTAGGGAAGCAGTTCAATGTTGGAGTACTTGCCTAGCAAGTGTGAGAACCTGAGTTCAAACCTTAATACCTGGGGAGGGAGAACCCCAGAGCTTTAAATCATAGACAAGTTTATTAATTTACAAGTTGACCTTGGTATATTTAGAAAGTTAACCTACATGTTTAAATTTCAGCTTCACTATACTCAACACCTATTTGTGAGCACTTTAGCAGTGGGCTCTGTTTTACCAATGAGTCTCATACATGTCTTACCCACTGTGATGTTATTTCCCCCTAACCACGGGCTCTGCTTCATCCTCATATACTATGCAAAGGATCTGTCTTCCAAAAATACATGAAAGTTCCAAATAATATTTTATTTATGTATGTATATATAAAATATAATAACATAAACTAGCAGATTTATATTTTCATTCATTCCCTGGGCACACCTAAGATCCCTTATAGGCACTAAACAGATAAAACAAACAAAACCCAAACATTTCCTTCATTATCAAGTTAGTTTCCCTAATCTTGCTGCTCATGTTCACCTGGATCCTTCTTGACATCTGATTGACTCTCAGAGCAAAGTATTGGCTTTGCTGCGCCCTTAACACAGCTCTTCTCCAGTCCTGGGTTGACTGGCATTCAAAACCCCCAGTCATCTAATTCAGCTGGGACAGGAGGGCAATCTCCGCATTTCACCAGGGTTCACTTTACAAACTTGAGCTGAGCCAGTTCTGTACTCAGTCTCTTTCATTGTCTGCTATTAATGGCTTATGAGCTCATTCAAAACCAGGGCTGCATGCATCCTATATTTATAACCCCAGAGAACCTAGTAGAATACTTCATACTGAAAAGGGTTTTGTTTGTTTGTTTTCAATTTACACTGGGCAATGAATATTTCTTTACTGTTGCTATTGTTTTTGTTTTTGTTTTAATTACCTGCCCAGCTAACTTGTGTAGCAATCAAGTCCATTGTACTTTCAGTCCTTTTATAAGACTTAAATACTAACACTCTTACCAGGAAAGTATTTACACAAAGGAGCGAGGTTTACCCAAACAAGAAGGCTAAACTCTTCTACATATTTTTATAACTGTGCCATATCACAAAACAAATCACTATATCCCCAACAGGTAAGGTGCTCTGTCCTAACATGCCTTCATAATATTCCAGTAAGAAATGCCATTTCTTGCAGCAATTCAACCTTTCAATGCTGGTGGAATGTGTTGTGATTCAATTGTACCTTTATTCAGTCATGCTGCAGGGACAGTGGGCTGCATCCGTTTCATAAGGCTGTCATAAGACAGTGCCAAATATAGGGTGTTTAAGGACAGAAATTTATTTGTCCTAATTCCAGAGTGCTTGATTTCCTTTGAGGCCCACTCTTTGGCATGTAGATTGCCATCTTCTGTCTTTATTTTGGCATCTGTGCTTCTCTGTGTCTTTAGTGCCACTTCCCTAAAAGGTTTCTAATGCTTGTTTGTAAAAGTAAATTTAAAATATTAATGAGTTATATGAAGGCTGGAGAATTCAAAAGAAGTTAACTCAAGAGGAATGTTTGCTTTCTTTCATTTTATTTTTGGTTCCAGGGATTGAACCCGGGGGCACTTAAGCACTCAGCCACAACCCCAGCCCTTTTAAAAATATTTTATTTACAGACAGGGTCGGGTTTCACTAAGTTCCTTAGGCTGGCTTTGAACTTGAGATCCTTCTGCCTCAGCCTTCTGAACCTCTGGGATTACAGGTCTGTGTTCCTACACACCCTCTCTCATCTCTCTATTACCCCTGTGGCTCAGCTAAAGCAGGAGCTAAAGGAGAATCTTCAGGGTAGAGAGAGGCAACAGGGTCCATCCATTACCAGTGCGATTCAGGAGGCACTGAATTTTCAGGCTTCAAATTTGGGTTCTAGCCATTGGTTGGTTGTGTGACCTTGGGAAAGTGATCTAACCTCTTGGTTTTACCCTCCGTTTAGTCAGTGGATGTATGTTATGGTTTGGATGTGAGGTGTCCCCCAAAAGCAAGAAGGTTCAGAGGAGAAATGATTGAGTTGTAAGAGTCTTAACCCAATCAGTGGATTAATCCCCTGATAGGGATTAACTGAGTGGTCACTGAAGTGGTAGCGTGTGGCTGGAGGAGGTGGGAATTGGGGCCTGGCTTTGGGTATAAATTTGTATCTGGTGCGTAGAGACCTCTCTCTCTGCTTTCTGATTACCATGTGAGCTGCTTCCCTCTGCCACACCTTTCTGCCAAGAGGTCCTGCCTCACCTTGAGCCCCAAGGAATGGAGCCGGCCTTCTATGGACTAAGACCTCTGAAAACGTGAGCCCTCAAATAAACTTTTTCTCCTCTGCAATTGTGCTGCTTGGGTTTTTTAGTTAACAGCGGTGAAGCAGCTGATTAAAACAATGTGACAGGCTAGTAACTATCTCATAGGCTTCTCACAGTACTTACAACTCCTCCACATATTTTAGGTCTATTTAATTACCTGTTGTCCTGTTTCACCCCTCAATAATGAAAGCTTTATCATTAAAGGGATTTTGTTTGCTGATGGATCTTCTGTGGTTGAAAGAGAGCCTGGCCTGTAAAAAGTGTTTAATAAATATTCCTTGAATGTATGAACAGGGAGGTTAAGTGAAGTAATTGATATCAAATGCCCAGATTCAAATGTTCAGGGCACACTATTTGTTCTGTCAGCGATAGTCACTCCCCAGCACACACAGGCATCTTTCCTAGGTGCCCAGCATGGAGACCTAGTGTGGTGCTAGCCTGGTGATGGTGGTGGCCTTACTTTAGGAAGGAATGCCTTGATCATCAGGTACATGCTGCGGACGTTGAGATTCATGGAAAAATCCCAGTCTTTTTCCTCACAGTCCAGGATGGTTCCATGATGAACAAAACTGAAAGAGGGATTAAACAGTGGTGTTGGTGATGTCATTAGAGGGCTAGGGTCAAAGCTCAGCGGTAAAGTGCTTGTCAGTATGCATGGGCCCCAGTTCAGTCCCTAGCACTGTTCAAAACAACAACAACAAAAACAAAAACTGCTATTAAAAGTGTATAATTCATTTGTGAATCACTCTTATTGACTTAGACCCTTGTCTCTTTGCCTTATCCAGACTTTAAATAATTCAAACATAGTGTCACTTAGCACATTGTTAGTAAGGATCCCAAAAACTTAAGCTAGAATGTTTGTTATCTGAGAACAATATTCTTTTTTTTTTTTTTTTTTTTTTTTAAAGAAAAAGACAAGAGTTTGGGGTTGCCAAACCAGAGAAGCTCTATATCCACTGCACTGGAAACATCAATGCTATTAAAAACAAATAATGAATCTAAGACATCGGCCCCATTCAACTCTATTTTAAGAGCAACAGTGCCCTCAGGTGGTGCAAATTGAGTGCTCTCCAGGGAAATCATTGGCAAGAAAACCAAGTGTGAATCAGTGTCTCAGGATAGGAAAGCAACTCGGCTGCTGTTTACTTGCACAGCAGAACAAAAGCAAACCCTAAAATAATCTGCTCTCCTGTTCCAGTCACACTTCCTCAGGAAAGCTTCCTAAACACTGGAGTCCTTATTGGTTTCGTTATGTAATCAATTACCAAATATTGTTGGTTGGGATTCTCTTGTGCTGCAGGGCTCCCAGTTTGGCTAGATAGGTCAGCCCCCTGCCAGTGAGAACCACCAACCACATGCTGTTTTTCTGTATCCTCTACACTGCTGAAAATTTAATAAATGCTCAAAAACTAACTTAGCTGTTTTTGTCATGTCTTGAGGTATATTCTTACATTTTAAAAATAGATAATCAGAAATCACTGCTTCACTTCCAGACACTGATACAGCACTGGTACTTCCACTGCATATGATACGGCACTGCAGCAGTACCAGTTGTCTTCCATGGTCTGAAACTGCTTTTAGGCCCCAAGTGTGTGTCTCTCTGGTTGTCTTACTTGCTGAATCTTACGGGTAACGAAAATGCCGTCTGGAATCTAGTCATACTTCTCAAGGAATGTATCAAAGTCCACAATCAGTAACTTTGCTATATTATCAAAATTATTTTTTTTAAAGTCATAGAAAACTTTCTGAAAGTGAAATCAAAGAGTTATAAATTACCCAGCAACATTAAAGAGAACATCAATTCTTTCAACCTCATTGGCGAACTGATCAATTTGTTTCTTCTTTGTGACATCAAGGACACGAGTTTGGATACCTGAAAGTGAAATAAAAGACACTATTTACTATGTGGCACATATACACAATAGAATATTACTCAGCCATAAAGAAGAATGAAATTATGACATTTGCTGGTATATGGAGGGAACTAGAGAATATCATGCTAAGTGAAATAAGCCAATCCCCCCAAATCAAAGGCTGAATACATTCTCTGATATATGGATGCTAACACAAAAAAGAAGAATGAAGGGAAGGGAGCAGGGATGGGAACAGGACAGAACTTTTCTATGCTCATATATGAACACATGACCTGTGTAACTCCACATCATGTATAACCACAAGAATGGGATCCTTATCAGAATAAGATATACTCCGTGTATGTGTAATAAGTCAATATACACTCTACTGTCATGCATATCTAAAAAGAACAGATATAAAAAGAAAGTTTAAAAAATAAAGTACACTGAGATTGTACACACACACACACGCGCATGCACAATACCCACTTACCAATAACCATAAAAATGTTTAATCTTGAAAATTTAGCTTTTTTTGAAGCATGGAGAGTGAAGAATGCAGTATCTGCCCAGTTAAGGCACACAGGATGGTGGGTTGTCATTACAGGGTCTTAAGAATCTTAAAAATCTCATTAAAATGTATAACATCCCCCCAATGCCCCCATCCCTCTTCTTTTCCATTTCTAAGTTGAACAACAGGCTCCTTTCTGGGTGATGCCTTTAGGGTGAACGCTCATTGAGTCACATTAGACGTGTCCTAACCCAGCAGCGAGGACAGAAGTGGCGCATTTCAACCCATTCTCTCCCCAAAGACTGTGTTGCCCTTGGACTGGTTACTAAAACAAATCTGTGTTCTCTAACAAAATCAGCATTTATGTCTCTTTAAAAAAAATACATATGGTTTATTTATTATTTTGATATACAAAGAAAAGATTAACAAACAGAGAAAAGGAAGACTGAATTTTTGCTTCAGCAAGACTTCATTTCCAGTAGAGCAGCTTTACTTTGATTTCTTGGCATTATAATTCAACATATTTTGATTCAATTGGCTAATTCAAGGACTAATGTGAGCTTGATTCATGTAACTTGTTCTATTTTACTGAACAGCTGACTTTTTAAAATTTTAGTTGTTGATGGACCTTTATTGTATGTACTTATTTATATGTGGGACTGAGAATCAAACCCAGTGCCTTACATGTGTGAGGCAAGCGCTTTACTGCTGAGCTACAACTCCAGGCCCTGAAAGGTTGACTTTGAAATGGGTTCTCTGTTCTGATTTCTTTCAGGGTAATTGCAGTGCTCTGAGGTTGGAGTGCCCTGCAGTAATGTAGTTGCACACCTAAATCAGCTGGGTGATCTCTTAGGGTTTCTCCTACCACGATACATGCCTTTAGGGCTATGCTATCCTAGAATGGTAGCCACTAGTGAGCTACATGTGGCTTGTGAGCACCTGGAATACAGTTGGTATGATCTGAAACATGCATATATGTAAAATACATGTGGATTTTGAAGATTTAGTATGAAAATGCTGCAATGTTGGTCAAAGGGTACAACCTTGCAGTTAGGAGTAAATTATAAAGACTAATTTACATAGTTAACACCATGTATTGTATGCTTGAAATTAACCAAAATACCTTAAGTATTTTCATCACACATACAGAGAGAGAGAGAGAGAGAGAGAGAGAGAGAGAGAGAAAGAGAGAGAGAGAGGGAGACAGAGAGAGAGAAATATGTGAGGTGATGGATATTTTGGATATCAAAATATCATGTTGGGGCTGGGGATGTGTCTCAGTGGTTAAGCACTTGCCTAGTATACAGGAAGTCCTGGGTTCTATGGGGGAAAAAAATTCCCCAAAGCAACAGCAACAACAATAAAACCAATCCCATCATGTTGTACACCTTGAATAGACACAATTTTTTTTTGTCAGTTACAGTTACAACTGTTACAACTCAATAAAGCTGAAAAAAAACTGAGGCTTGTAATAAAGTTGTAATAGTTCGAATCAAAAGATTAATTATGAAAAAAGAAGGTATGATATTTTGCTAACTTTTAATACTGAGTACACATTGAGATGATAATATTTTAGATAAATTGGGTTCAATAAATAATAAAATTAATTGCCACCTGTTTTACTGTTGTAAAGTGGCTGCTAGAAAATTTACCAATACACCCGTGGCTCACATCAGGTTACTATCGGACAGGGCTGCTGTAGAGAACGGAACAGAAGAGTGGTCGTGAATAGGTAACCTAACTAGTCTTCACACATAGCTTGGTAATTTGAAACTTAAGTTCTCAACATATTGATAAATAAAAAGTTTTAAGTATATATCTTCAAATTTCTTTTTCCAGTCTTTTTCTCTTTCTTTCTTTCTTTTGGGTAATAAACTCAGGAATGCTTTACTACCGAGCTATATCTTCAGTCCTTTCTAATTTTTCATTTTGAGACAGGGTCTAGCTAGGTTGGGATTCTCCTGCCTCAGCCTCCTGAGTCTCTGGGATTATAGGTGTGTACCATCACTTGCCCTTTTTCTTTTTTTCTGTTTTTTAGAAGTGGAATTCAGTTTTGCTTTGTCCTCTCCATGTCTACCATGACTTCCTCTATTGAAGACAGGAAGAAAAGTCCCAGCCTTATGCCACAGAATTCAAGTACTCATGTACTTGTTAGAGGTGGCAAGACACCTGTTTCTCCAGGTTTTGACTCTGAGAGGTGAGGCTTTCCGTATCAGGGTAGGAGGAACTACTGCCAAACCACTGGGAATGTCTTCTGGATTAGTCAGAGCACCAATTTGTAAAGTGTTGCTGGAGTTAATATCTGTCAAGCTGTCAAAAGTGTCCACACTTGTAACCCACAGTAAGAGAATCCCAGGGCCACCGCAGAGTCCTTTCCCCCGCTGAGTCTGGTCATTATTGCAGCGCTGCTTTAACCTCAGAGACGCTGTCCCTCACCTCAAATGAAGCCTCCCAGGTGCTCTTCAGGTGATGGACTGTAATTTGGAAACTCCTCTGGTGTATCAAGAATAGCTCAATGGGCTGGGGTTGTGGCTCAGCTTGCCTTGCATGTGTGAGGCACTGGGTTTGATCCTCAGCACCACATAAAAGAATAAATCAATAAAGTTGTTATGTCCAACTACAATAAAAAAAAAGAAAAAAGAAAAAGAAAAAAAAAGATATGAGGCAACCACATCTTAAAAAAAAAAAAAAAGAATAGCGTTCAAGGCCTGTGGGTGTCACTCAGCCTGCTACTTGGAGGCTGAGGCAGGAGAATTGCAAACCACAGGCCAGCCTTGCAACTTGGGTAGACCCTGTCTCTAAAACAAAAATTAAAAAGGTCTGGGGATGCAGCTCAGAGGTTCAGCACCCCTGGAGTCAATCCCCGGTACCAGAATATTCTTATTTTATTATTTGATTTCATTTTTTTCCTGGAAATAGATGGTGTTCTCAGAATTCTTACTCTATGAGCTAATCAGGGAAACATGTCTTTCAAGAAAAAAAAATGGATGGTCTAACTGCAATCCACAATGATCAAGAACCCCAACAACAAGGAAAATCTAAGAGCTGGGTGCCTGGATATGCACACTAATCCCACCCACTCAGAAACCTGAGGCTGAAGATCTAAGTTCAAGGCCAGCCTGGGTAGGTTAGGGAGACCCTGTCTGAAAAGAAAAAAAAAACAAAACTGGGAATACTGCTGAGTGGCAGGGCACCTCTGGGTTCACGCCCAGTGTGAGGGTGGGGTGGGATGCGGGAGCATACAGGGCAGAAAAGTGGCCTGAATGTGCAGAAGGCCAATGACATTCACAGGGACACTCGGGTTCCTTCCGCTCCACAAGAAGATGAGCATTACCGTGAAATGGACCCAGAAAACTAAGCTCACAAACGAATCAGCGTCATTAGTTATTCACCAAAAAGGAACAAGAATACAAGATCTGCTGTCCTACTGTGGGAAGAGCCGCTTTCCAGCATTTGATAGTAACAATGTAGAAAAATCTGTGAAATAAGAGATTGAAGTCAATTGTTCCCCCAAATAAAAAAAATTGCTGATTAACCTCCAGGTTTGAAAGTGTTTAAAAACTGAGGGTGGAAGCACAACTGATCCCAAGGGCACGGTGACGGTGGACAAAGGCAGCTGGTGGTGGGACCTGCACAGTCCCAGGTTCTGGCTCTTCATCTGAGCCCTGCACCCCACAGTGCCCCTTCCTCCATTATCCAGGTTTCATTTAAGGACACAGATTTTTGTGTGTTTTGAGGCCAATGAGCCAGAATCTAAAGAGGCAGCCAGTGTTGCTGAGCTGAGGACCTCATTAAGCAATGCCTGGCATATAGGAAGCTCTTTCTCTTTCTTTGTGTGTGTGTGTGTGTGTGTGTGTGTGTGTGTGTGTGTGTATGTGTGATGCTGGGGATTGAATCCAGAGCCTATGCATGCTAGGCAAGTGCTTTATCACTGAGCTACCTCCCCAGGCCAAGGAGCTCTTTTGAACCTTCAAATGTCATTGCTTTGTAATGCCTGACAGACTCTGACCCCAAGGCCCTGCTGCTCAGTGGCTTACCTGGGTAGTTTTCCAGTTCCTGAAGTTTGGACTCATTGATGTCGGTGGCTATGACTTTGGCACCTTCATTTGCAAAAGCCTGGCAGACACAAAGTACAAATAACTACCTCGTTTACTCGATTAAAATGCTAGGAGGAATGGAAAACATCTGATCTTTTTTCTTTTTTTCTTATTTTCATGGTTGTTTCCCCTATAAAATATGTGGAATTTCAAACTACCCAGTCTTGCTTCCCCACTCTGATTATTTTTATTTATTCATTTTCATCGTTCTTTAGAACAATGTGACATGTATTCTGCATGTCTTTTGACCTTTTCTCTTTAATATCAAACAACATAGTATTTAATTTAAATTTTTTTTTTTTTTGTACTGGGGATTAAACCCAAAGGCACTTAACCACTGAGCCACACCCCCAGCCCTTTTTATTTTTTATTTTGAGACAAGGTTTCACTAAGTTGCTTAGAGCCTTGCTAAGTTGCTGAGGCTGGCTTGGAACTTACCATCTTCCTGCTTCAGCTTCCCGAGCTGCTGGGATGATAGGCATGCACCACTGTGCCTGGCTAAAATTCTGTTTTTAACACTTCTTTTAAAAAATGTTGTTATTTCATTTTTAACTAAATTCCAAATTATAAGAGAAAAGGGGTTGAATTTTCCTCCTAGGAGTATACTAGCACTTTCATAAAGTTCAATCATGCCCCTTACGCCACATTATTAGCTCAGGTAGGTGGTATAATGTGGGAGAAGTTGAGGTCAAGCACAAGACAAGGGTAGCCTGACACTTTTATAACTCTGGAGTCCTAATTCTGAATTGACCCGACTTCAGAAAGCTAGGCACCTCTGTGAGACCCCTGCAGTAAATTTATTATGGTACAGAAAAACTGAGGCAGAGAACTACATTTCTCAGCATCCACGGTTATGGGTGATATCTCATACTATGTGGATGTATTCATCCCTTTATCTGCTTCAGGTAGTGTGACTTTTTTTTTTTTTGTAAGTTACGACAACAGAAAGATAAAGTTGATTTAAAAAACAAAATGCCTGGGGATGTAGCTCAGTGGGAAGAGCACCTGCTCAACATGCTCCAGAGCCTGGGATCACTCAGTGCCTGCCCCCAAAGCAGAGCAGAATCAAATAACCAGAGTTCGACATTTATATTGGGCCACATGATTCGACACTTCAAAAGTGGGCAAGTAAAGAAGACAGTGACTCACCACAGCAGCTGCCCGGCCGATCCCCTGAGCGGCAGCTGTGAGGATGATGACTTTCCCATCAAGTCGACCCATGAGGAAACCTGTGGTTTAATCTAAAGACAAATGCATTTCATGGCTTACACTGTAGCCCCTGGTCTTGTGCAGGCAGTAACGTCTGGAATGACAGCTCTGTGTGAAGACAGCACCCCTGTTCCAACAGTCCCACCATCTGAATGTCCTGGACAGTTTACTCTAGATATCTCAAAATCATTCAGCACAACACACTGAGGTGATGACGGGTGATGGGCTCCGGATGGAGAGGACACCTCTGACCCTGCTCCTCACTATCCTCCCTGCTACCCCTGCACCCACTTCGATAGCATTGTTTGTGTCCTTATCACCCAGGGCTGCTTCTCGATTTCTCTCCTGTAAACTTCTGTCGAGGTTGCAATACCAATAACTTATGATTTTTTTTTCTTGTTCATTGAAAAGATTTCCTGATTGGCCTCAGAGATGAACAAAAGGGCTGCAAAAATCAAATCATGTCCAATGTCCCCATTTTACAGAAGAGGAAACTGGACCTGCCCGTTAATAAAGCCAGTCAGTGGCAGAGCCAGAACTAAACTTGAATTTCTGGCTCTTTTGCTGTGAGAACAATCCATCACACCACACTGCGGTCCTCTTTTACAGATTGAACATGTAACAGTAACACTTGAACACATATAGTCAGTAATTTCTAAAAGCAAAGAATGAGAAACTCTGACATAAGGGAAATTCAATGTGCATGAGATATTTGGCTGAGCTCGGACAGCACATCATAGGGTGAGAGGAACAGCTAGTGATGAGCTGGGATTGGGGGAGAGTCTAGTGGTGATCAACCATGTTCCTTTTCTTGCTCTGCTCTGTCCTTCAAGTGTACCTCTGACTTCATACCAACTCACAAAGTGGCTGCTGTGGCCCAGACATCACATTCATATTCTAGGAAAAAGAGAAAGGGAGGAGTAAAAAACTAAAGCCTTTCAGCTGGGCGTAATGATGTACACCTGTAATCTCAGCCCATCAGGAGGCTGAAGCAGGAGGATTGCAAGTTTAAGGCCAGCTGCAGCAACACAACGATACCCTGTCTCAAGATAATAAATAAAAAGGGCTGGGATTTGTGGCTCAGTGGTTAAGTGCCCCTGGGTTCAATACTTTGTACCAAAACACTAAAGCCTTTCAGAGAGGCCTCATTTTCTGAGGCATGAAGTTAACTAAATTATGCTATGTGCACATATGAATATGTCACAGTGTATCCAACTATATGTATAATTATAACATACTAATCAAAAATAAAAAAAAAAAAAGAAACTGGAAATTTCTTGGAAATTTCCACCTACATTTCATGACTCAGACCTGTACGACTTGGCCACTCTAACAGCAAAGGAGGTGGGCAATTTGAGAATTTTGTTTTCTAGCCATGAGAAAGTGAAAAGCAAGAGGGAGAGTGAGTTGGATGGGTGCCTCGTGAGCCACCTGATTGCACTTACACAGATGGCCCTCACTGTCACTCGGCTCACTTGCCTGCCTGATAGAGTAGAGGTCGCAGGCCTGGCCCATACCTGCCGCCCCTGCCCTGTACCCAAGGCACCCTTTCCTCTCATGCCTCCACACCTTGGACCAAACTCCACACGCTAAAGCACCAGTTCTTCTGTAGGCAGAGGGCTTGAGGATGCATGGAAAGGACACCACATGATAGAGATGTATTTCAGAAAGATCACAGCAAAGAACAAGCCTGGGCAGGCGCAGGGTGGGTGGGAGGTCCTGCAGTTGGTCAGAGAGGTGCTGGTGAAGAGAGAGACCTGGAGGATGACAAGCGTGTCAGAGGTGAGACACGGGGCCTGGTCACCAATGAGATGCTGTGATTTGCCCACTGCTGTACAGAGATGGGTGCAAACCGGGGCCTTCTGACTGCAGGTCCAAGAGACGGCCCTGTGGCTCAGGGCACTGACACATGACGCTTGCAAGCCCAGCAGACCTCTTTAAACTCCCACTGTGGCTGCAGGAGCCTGTAGCTCACTCACCCCAGATGGCAGGAGGTGATGACCAGGAGGAGTTTGTCCTGAGGCCACTTTTCCAGAGGCCATTTGGAGACTAAGGCAGACCCATTTCCAGGAGATAGCACCTTTCTCATGGCTTGACCTGGCCGACTTTCAAGACTGCCTTGCTGAAGGTCTCCTAGACTTTACAGCATTCTGGATGTTTCCATCCCACCTGGCTTTGCTCTTTCCCCTTTCCTTGGTGATCTCATGGCTCCTCAGCCTTACCTAGTTCCCTCTGCATTTTCTGGCACAGGAACATTTCCCCAAATACCATCCACACCTGGGTACGTAAGTATGTCTAGGAGTCAGCCTCTCCGAGGACCAGACCCAGACAACCACACCATCATAACTAGTTCCCATCATAACTAGCTCCAGGGACCAGCTTACAGCTCCCTGTTAAGTGGAACTAAGCTCCACTTAGTTCCCATTTGTTAGGAAACAGAGAAGTGGTTTTTACACTGCCTGACCTACTCTGAGACAATGAATTTTTTCTTCTTACGAGAGAGATAAAATTTCACTTTAAACACAGAAGAAGTTGGAAAAATTCTACGTGTACTTTAGAAAGACTCTCGCTGTCTTTATGGTCCTCCGGGCCTATGCACGGTGTATTGAGAAGGTGTTATTTTACAATATCCTTCTAGGTAGTGTGGGGCTCCTGTCACTGTAAAGGCGCTCGTCCAAAGTTAAGAATCTCTGACACCCAGAGAAGCACTCAATGAACACAAAGCATTCTTTTTTACTCACTTTGAAAACCTCCCCCTACTTGGCCTCCCTGTTGTTCTGAGTCCAGATTTTGGAGCCAAAGCTTTAACATTAGGTAAGTTTCATTCTCAAACTAAAACAGATTTCTTTGGGAGAAATGAGTGCAAACATAGCCAGACATGGTAAAAATGAGGCAACTCTTAGTAAATTCAATGTGAACATTGAGCACATTGGTTTTCTTACTCTAAATATTGGGGGACAATGTTAATTTTGATCAGCAGAGGCAAAAATAGAGCATTTTAAGGATATCTAAATGTTTCCATGAGCCAGACAGAAAAATAATCACTTAGGATAGATACTGTAAAAGTTCTCCATTTCTTTGGCTACTTTGAATAACTTATAAATATGGGAAGTTTTGAACTTGTTAAAAAAGACCCGTGTTTATCCTGATCTAACTGCTGAGATTAATCTCAAAATATGCAATGTACAAAGCAAAGCAACATCTGAGCATTAAATCTTCCCTTCCCACAGTCCAAAGTTTTGTTTTATAAGGATTAGGAAATCTTACTTTAGAGGAATGAGTAGATGGCGTCTCTGTCTCCTCTAGATCCAGGAAGGAAGGAGTAATAGACTTGAGATCTTTGTTCAGAAGCAAGTCAAGCGCTCAATAATGCATGCTGGGATTCGTAGTTCAGATTCCTTCCCAGTACTAGTTCAATTTCTTGTGTGTGTGTGTGTGTGTGTGTGTGTGTGTGTGTGTGTGTGTGTGTTGTGAGGAGTTGCATCAGCCATACCTTTTATGTGTGTGTGTGCTGCCATCTAGTGGACGACAGGTATAACTGTTACCTCCCAGTAGAAGAAGAGTGGAAAATATCTTCACATCTCACTTAGGATGTGAGGTCATTTCCTTCTCAGCCTCTCTCTGACCGTTTTATGGCTCCTATTATTCACTGTTGTTAGTCAAGGTTGAACGAACAAGAAACGTCAGGTGGAAGATAACAGAACAACAAAATAGAAGGAATCCTGGTCGTTGGGGATTCTGTAACTTTCCTAGCCCTTAAAAAAATTGCCTGGTGTTTAAGGTGCATTTTGACTGTTAGTCTGTCATGTGAACTTTATGCTAACACTAATACACAGAAAGTGGCCCAATGCAGGCAGCTTGACTGCACAGGGTGGGTGGTGGAACAGGTGGAGCTTGACCGAGCTGTGGAGGTGCAGAGAGGAAGAACATGTTGGGCAACAGCAAAAAAAAAAAAAAAAAAAAAAAAATCATGACTGGCAGAAAAACACTGAGATAGGAATACTAGAAGAAAGGGCTAGTTCTTGTGAACCCTCTAGCCTAGGCTGGCAATTTGTACTTTATCTACTTGTAACTGAGCAGTGCAGTTGTGTAGGATTTGGGATGCACACTTTGCAAGTGACTTTACTCAACACTATTTAACTCACTTTCCCCCTGCTTTTTGCTAGAGAACAAAACTCCCAAACTCCTGACCTCCTTTGCTGGTCACTTCGGGCTTCCTTCTTGAGGTGAGGTCTTTTTTGAAAGGCTTTGTCTTTTGTCCCTCCCTTTCTTTTTGCCTGGAATGTGGATATGATGCCTTGGGCCATAGCAGTCACTTTGTGAGTTGGGTTCTGAGGTCAGTGGCACAGGTTAAGGATAGAGTAGCTCTAGGGAAGGAAAGTGGTTCCTTAAACAGGGCCTCAGGGCAACAGCCCCACACTAACTCCTCTGGATTTGATGAGGTAAAAACACTTCTGACCACTACTATTTTTTTTTTTTTTTTTTTTTGTTGTTGTTACTTTGATACTCAGAGCTAAGTGAAATGCCACCATTTTAAGAATAAAAACTGCCAACCAGAAAGACTAGGGCAAATCCCACATCTTTCCTTCCCTAATAGAGTAAGAGTAGGGCACTTAAATTTCTATACCTCTGTTTTTTGCATTTATAGAATAAAGATAGGATAGCACCATCATGGTGCAGATGGAGGACTTGACATGTGAACCTGTCACTGGAGGAGAACCCGGGGAGGGTCACCTCAACTCAGGATGGGTGGGACTCTTGACAAACACTGTAAAAAAGAATTTAAGTATGTCTCAGATAGAGGCACAGAGATTCACTTAGAAAAGCAAGGATTAGCAAGGGGAAGAGAGGTACAGTCCATCTCGAGAGTGAGAAGCTAACACTCTGATCTGGGGTCCTAGTATTTAGAGAGGGACAGTGGCTAGGGGGCTGTACTCAAGATGAGGTCATGTTGGAATCATGCAGTTTTGTGTCAGTTTTCCTTGTGGTCGCTCATTGTCCTTGCCTCACACTGCTCTCTGTGGGTAAGGACCAAAGATGCTGGCTGAGTGGCTTGCAGGTTGCTAGCTTTGCATATGGTTCCTGGGCATTTCCTATATCCCAACAGCTCACGGGCACTTCTCTTTGAGGTCTCAGCATACTTTTTTTCTCTATATAGTCCCAGTTCCCATCTCAACCTCATTAGCACAGTGTTGGCCACAGATATCCTTCATAAATATTAGTGATTATATTTATGGAGGATATTGTCAGAGAAATGTAATCTTAATGGATAGTATAATTTGTCCTCTTTAATAAAAGCATCTGACTTAGTTTTGTCATATGTTCATGTATTTGCTAAGACTGTCCTTCCTTGTTCGGATGCAGCTTCTGTTGCTGGGTCTAATGATCTGTAATCACATCCAACTGTGCTCCTTGCCGTCAGAGCAATGTCCTTCTTTGGACTTCTGAGGCTTTTGGAAGGGGCTTGATAAGAGTAAGAGAGTTCTCTAACCAAGGTGAACTTCACACTCTTTCCCCAGCGCAGTCTTCATCAGCCTCCCTTTGTCTGGTCATCTTCAACCATAATGTACGTTATAGCAGCCTAACTCCTGCGGTACTGTTAGGCCTTAAGCAAAGCAGGCAGTTTAGGGACGAAATCCCACATTAGGGAAGTTGAGGGAAGCTGTTGCCTCTTTAAAGAGTGTAATGCCACTTCAAAGTTGTTGCTCTTTTCATTTCAGCTAAAACTTTGGAAAAGTATGAGGGGCTGGGGCTGTAGCTCTGTGGCAGAGTGCCTGCCTCGCACATGTGAAGCACTGGGTTTGATCCTCAGCACCACCTAAAAATAAATAAATAAAGATATATGTCCATCTACATCTAAAAAAATGATTTAATAAAAAAAGCATGAGGAACCAGTCAAGGTTTCTGAGTTGTTCTGACTCATTCTTTTAGGCAAACTTATAATACTCAACAGAGTCTGCCCCGAAGTTCATGCCCACCATCTTTGCCTTTTAAACATGTGATCTATAATTTTAAACTGAGTATGCTGAAAAATGTGTCCATCCCTACAATAATATGTATAGGCTCTGCTAATAAAATCTTCATTATTCCTTTGTTTAGGGAGAACTTTGCTTTGGAAATTACCCAGTGATCTCTTTACATGCTGCAGGTAATAAACCTCCACTCTTATCTCTTGGTGGTACTTTTTGGCTTTGTACTTACCAAATGTGAACCTGTTGCTTTTGGTTACATTATTGCAAATACTCCCTTATTCATTTGTATTGCTAATAGTTGAAATGTCTTCAATGGTCAGAACTATATCATTTCCATCCTTACATGACTATGAGCTCAGAGAAAAAGTATGTTAGCTGTTTGTTTATTTCTGTATCTACAATTTGTGTTCCACATTGACAATACTTTTCTGTGCCTAAGACTAATAGGTACAGGTAGATGCTCATTAAATATTTGCTGATTGAATGGTAAGCTTTCAATAAGTTTTCTGCCAAACTTTCAAGAAAATGTATGTGCTGGTTAATTTTATATTTCAGCTTAATTAGATTAGGGAATACACAGATAACCGGCAAAACTTTCTGGGTATCAGAGGCTGTTTTCTGAAGTGATTGTCATGAATGAGTAGAGAATAGAGTTCACCTCCTACAATGTGGGCAAGTGCCATCCAATTGGCTGAAGGCCTGGATGGAACAAAAAGGCAGAGAAAAGGTGAATATTCTCACTTTCTCTCTCTCTGTCTTCTGGATTCACATTTCTGGATCAAGCTATCCATAAGTAATCAGAGCTTCTGGTTACTTATAGCAGGGCTGAAATTGTTGAAACACAGGCACTTATCAGGTGATTGGCAGAATTACAATTAAAGGTGAACTCTCAGCTTAAAGGGTATCTAATGGGAAACTGAATAGATTGGGAAAAAATGGTATACTGTAAGTTGGGTGGGGACATGTGGGAAGGTCCTGTTGACACCTGGGATATTGAACTCCTAAATTGTGATGAGTCTTTGTTCCACTAGAAGTGGTCTCCTGTTATGGTTTGGATATAAGGCGTTCCCCAAAAGCTCCTGTGTTAATGCAGGAATATTCACAGGTAAAGTGATTATATTCGGAGAGCTGTACCCTAATCAGTCCATCCTAGTTTGAATGGATTACTGGGTGGTAACTATAGGCAGGTGTGTTGTTGGCTGTAGGAGGTGGTCACTGGGGCTTGTCCTGGAAGGGTTTGTCTTCCCAGTAGCCTCTTCTCCTCTCTCTCTTCTTCCTGGCCACCGTGAATGGAGCAGTTCTCCTCTGCCATGATCTTCTACTTCACTTTGGGTCCAGAGCAATGGAATTGCCAACCATGGACTGAAACTCTGAAACTGAGAGACAGAATAAACTTTTCCTCTTCTAAGTTGTTCTTATCAGGCATTTTGATCATGGTGACAAAAAACTGACTAACACACCTCCATATCCCCAATTTTAGTAGCCTCCCCACATGTGATGGTATCAATTTTTCCACCCGTATCAGGGGATTCACTGCTGCAGAAAGAGTAATGGACTCTCCTGAGGCATTTTGTGAAGCAAGGCAATATTGATTCTCCTCAGGACTCACCCTTACTACCCCTCTTTGCTTCTAGACTCAAGCAGGAACATAGTGGTGAAATACAAAGTGTGATGTGTGAGCAAGTATACTGTACTCCAAAAGAACTACTTGAGTTTCCAAATTTATATCAAAAGAAATCATGGGAATATTGTGGGAATGTGTATTAAGGGTATACAATAATTGTGTAAAGAATTGATATGGGGTGGCTTTGTAGAGAGTCTGCATTTGATGTTTCAGACTGGGGAGTTAAAAAGGGCTCTATCTGACAAGATGTTTGGCTGGTTGTTTGGAATATAGATCAACAGATGATCTATGAGAGCAACTTGCCAATGCTCAATCTCCCTCCATTTAACATCGAGGAAAGGATTCAAATATTTAGGGAGATTTGAATGCTAGATAATATAAATTTGTTACTTAAATCCTACTCACCCACACCAGGAGGTCCAAAAGAGAGCCCCAGAATTTTTTAAAAATATTTTTTAGTTGTAGATGGACACAATGCCTTTATTTTTATTTATTTATTTTTGTGGTGCTGAGGATCAAACCCAGTGCCTTACCTGCACTAGGCGAACACTCTACTAGTGAGCCTCAACCCCAGTCCCAGGGAGCCCTAGAATCTTTAAAGAGCTCTATGATTGCTCTTCTCTATAGGTTAGATATTACAGTCAGGACTGAAGTCACTCAATTGGAAAACTTTAATGAAACAGTAATAATTGTACTCTGGGATGCCAGGGTCAAGTAGCAGCACTCAGTCATTAAAGGAAAGGTGGGCTTTGTTATCGCAATGGACATCAGAGTCAAAGTAACAAAAAGAATAGTCCAACTTCCATAGACCTATGGGACTGGCTAGTTAATTGTAGGGTCTCTAGAATTGAAATTGATAGGAATTCTCTTAAATTCTAACATGAACTATTCAAGTAGAGAATGTCTGGATATAGTGGACAAAAACCTAACTCAAATAATAAAACCAGAGTCACCGCCCTTCAAACACTTCCCATATTTGGGCTAATTTATACACTTTGAATGAAGGGGAGGATGTGTCTCTTTGAAGAAGGACTCCAGAACACTACTAGAAATTTATATGACTCTTTTCCCTAGCCATATCAAAAGGGACTTCTGGCCTCATAGCAGGGTAACTGAACGTTGGAGAAAAGGAAAATATCAGACCCTGCAGGATCCCTGGCATTGGCTGTGAACTGATAGTAACCCCAGGAAACCCAAAACTTCACTGTGGCCCTCCAGTCAGAGTAGGAGCTTATGGAGCCAGATGATCAGTGGAGTTTTAACTCAGATCTGTCTCACAGTAGGTCCACTAGGTCCTTGACCCATCTTGTGTTTCTTTCCCCCAGTTCCAGAATGCATAATTAGATTGGACACACTTAGCAGCTGGCAGAAGCCCTACCTTGGTTCTTCAACCTGTGAATTAAAGGTTATTATAGTGGGAGAAGTCAAGTGAAAGCAACTAGACCTGGCTCTAGAAAAATGGCAAATCAAAAGCAATATGGCATTATTGGGGGGATTTCAGAGATTAGTGTCACCGATAAGGACTTGAAAGATGCAGGGCTAGTGATTCCGATATTTCTATTCAAAGTACCTATTTGACGTGTGTAGAAGACAGATGGATCCCGGAGCATGATTATGGATTATTACTGTAAACTTAACCAAGGGATGACTCTAATTGCATCGCATCTACCAGATGTGGTTTTCTTTCTTGAGTAGATTAACACATCTGCTGGTACCATGTAGGCAGATACTGAACTGGAAAATGCCTCCATATCTGTGTGTAAGACACATTGGGAGCAGTTTGCTTTTGGCTGGCAAGAGCAGCAATGTGCCTTCCATCCCATCTCAAGCATATATCGTTTCTCTAGGTTAGTACTAGGCACACTTTAGTTTGTAGGAATCTTAATCTCCTTTCCCTTCCACAAGATATTACACTGGTGCATTACATTAATGACATTATGCTGACTAGAACTAGTGAGCAAGAAGTAGCATATTCTTGGTAAAATATTTGTGTGTCAAAGGGTGGGAAATACATCCAGCTAAAATCCATGGGACTTCTACCTCAGTGAAATTTCTAGGGATCCAGCAGTGTGGAGCTTGTCAAGATAAGTCTTCTAAGTGGATTTATTACATCTGGCCCCTCCTTCAGTTACAGAACAGGCAAAATACCCCCAGTAGGCCTCTTGGAATTTTGGCAACAATGAATTCCTTATTTGGTTGTGTTAGTCCAGCCCATTTATTGAGCAACCTGGAAAAGCTGCTAATCTGAATGAGGCCCAGAACAACAGAAGACTCTGCCCTCTGTTCAGGATGCTATACTACTGGATTACATGCCCAGCAGATCCAATCATGCTTGAAGTGTCACTGGCAGACAGGGTACCTTTTGGGAAACCTTGCCAGGCTCATAAAGCAAATTGCAGCACACGCCTTGGAAGCAAGGCTCTGCCTTCATTTGCAGAAAGACAGCTCTTCACCTGTTGCTAGGACTTAACTAGAAACTGAACATGACCTTGGGTCACCAAGTTACTATATGATCTGAACTGCCAATCATGAAATAGGTCAAGTGATAAACTGGGCATGCACGGCTGCTGTTCATCATCAGATGTAAGTGGTATATATGTGATATACATGTGATTGGGTCTAAGCAGGTCTTGAAGGCCTAAGTTACATGAAGAAGTGGCCTAAAGGCCTAGGGTTTCTGCTCCTGCTATACTCCCTTCTCTCTCCCAGCTTGCACCTCTGGCCTCATGGGTTGTACAATTAGTTGAAGAGAAGACTAGGGCCTGGATTGCAGATGGATTTGCATGATGTGGAAGCAACATAGAAACTGTAGCACTGGAGCACTACAGTGTCTTTATGGAACACCCCAGGGGAACAGTGGTAAAGGGGATTTCTTCCAGTGGGCAGAACATAGGGCAGTGAACCGGGTTATGCCCTTTGCTTGGGAGGAGGAATGGCCAGATATATTTCTACTGACTCATGGGCTGTAGCCAATAGTTTGGATGGATGGTCAGGGACGTACACAGACCATGATTGGAAAGTTAATGACAAAGAAATGTTGGGACGAGTCAGGCGCTGCTATAGTCACGCCTATAATCCCAGCTGCTTGGGAGACTGAGGCAGGAGGATCAAGAGTTCAAAGCCAGCCTCAGCAAAAGAGAGGTGCTAAGCAACTTGGTGAGACCCTGTCTCTAAATAAAATACAAAATAGGGCTGGGGATGTGGCTCAGTGGTACAATACACCTGAGTTCAATCCTGGGTAGCCCCCAGCCCTCCCCAAAACAAATAAATCTTGGGATAGATGTGAAATACGAAGAAATGCATAGATTGATCTCTGTTCACACTCAGTAGTACAGAGCTCTTAAAACTTTAAAATTCTCTGAGTGATAGGGGTGCTGGGAGAATCTTTTATTCTAGTATTTGGTACTTGACACCAGCTCCTGATTTGAAGCTCTAATGTTTTTTGTATGTCCTCAGTGATAGGAGACTCTTTTTTTGTTCTAATGATGTGATTCTTGGTGGGCCTCTGGTTATCCTCAGGCTAGGGGCTGGTTGCAAAGGGAAACAATGATGTAAGTAGAAGTTTGGAACTTTCAGCTTCAACCATGACCTCCAGGGAGGGGAGAAGGGCTGAAGATTGAGTTAATCACCAATGGCCAACCATGTAACTGGTCCTGCCTATATAATGATGCCTCCATAAAAAGACCCAGAGGACTGAGTTTGGAGGGCTAGTAGATAGCTGAACATGTGGAGGTTCCTGGAGGGCAGCCTGCCCAGAGAGGGCACAGAAGCTCTGGGTCCTTTCCCACATACCTTCCCTATGTGTCTCTTATAGGTGGCTTTGATCCATACCCTTTAGGATAAACTATATGTAAATGTTTCCTTGAGTTCTGTGAGCTGCTCTATCGAGTTAATTGAACCCAAGGAAGGGGTCATGGGAATTTACACCAGTTGGTCAGAAACGCAGGTCACAACCTCTGTTTGCAATTAGCTTCTGAAGTGGAGGACAAGGCAGTGGGACTGAGCTCTCAACCTTCAGGACCTATTACTGCAGGTAGGTAGTATCTCCAGGTAAGTAATATCAGAATTGAAATGGGGGACATCCAGTTGGTGTCCATTTCTGAATTTCTTGCTTGGTTGTTGGTGGGATGAAAACACCATCCTTATATACTTTAGTGACCAGAGGTGACAAAAGCATTGTGTGTTGTATTGAGAATACAGAATAGGAAGAGTGCTTTGGTTCCTCACCTGCCCCCACAATAGATCCCAGAACATGTGTTTGTGTCCTGTGTGAGGGTTTATTGAAAGGTGAACTCAGCAGAGGAGGACTTCAATAACCACATAGTTACTAATCAGCCTCTTTCTCCAATCACCCCTATCATCACCTCATAGGCCTATGAACAAAGTGGCCAGTTTGGAAGGGATGGAAGTTATTCATGAACTCAGTAGCGTGGATTCCACTCACCAAGGCTACAGCCACTGCTAAGTGCCCAGAATGCCAGCAGCAGAGATCAACACGGAACCTCCAATACGTAACTATTTCCTGGGCTGATCAGCTAGCTATCTGGTTGCAGATTGATTACAGAGGATCACTTCCATCATATAATGGGCAGCATTTTGTCTTTATTGGAATAGACATTTACTCTGGATAAGGACTTACCCTCCCTGCATGCAATGCTTCTGCAAAACTACCACCCATGGACTTATGTCTTATCCACTGGCATTCCACACAGCATGGTTTCTGACCAAGGAACTTACTGGCAGTGGGCTCATGCTCATGTACTTAACTCTTCTTACCATATTTCCTACTAAGCTAAAACACTTGGCTTGATGTAAAAGCCTTCCGAAAATTCGTTTTAGCACCAACTAGGTGACAATACCTCGATGGGCTGAGGCAAAGTTCTCCTGAAAGTTGTGTGTGCTCTAAATCAGCATCCAATACATAGTATAGTTTCTCTAATAGTCAGGATCCACAAATTCAAGAATCAAGAAGTGGAAATGGAGTAGTACCATCATTACCCTTAATGACTTACTAGAAAAAATTTTTGCTTCCTGTTGCCAAGACTTGGTGCTCTGCTGTCCTAGAGGGCTCATTCCTGAGGAATGCTTCCACCAGGTGACATAAAAATTCCATTGAGCTGGAAGTTAAGACTGCAACCCAGCCATTTTGGGATCCTCATGTCTTTAACTCAATAGGCTAAGAAGGGAGTTGAGATGTGGGTTGGGATAATTGATCCAGACTTCCATAGGGAATCGAACTGCTCTACTACGATGAAGTTAAGAGCGGCTATTCCTCAAGTGCAGCTCTTTTAGGATGTGTCTTAGTGTTACCATACCCTGTGATTAAGATGGTAAACAACAACCCAATCCAGGCATGATTATGAAAGGCCCAGACTCAAAAATGGTTTGGGTCACCCTGTTAGGTAAAGATCCATGGGGCTTGCTGAAGGTAAAGGATATATATATAAAATGCGTAGTAGAGGGTAATTATAAATACTAGCTGACTAGATATAGAAAAATGGCTTTAATTGCTCTTTCATCTCTATTTTGTAGAGTATGCTTACATGTATATACGCATCTATTAAGCAAATCTTTTTTCCCCTCTAATTCCTTTATCATGTGACATAAGATGTATTGAGTTTACATCAGTATTTAAGTGTGGTTAATTTTACAATATAGACTTTAAATTATGACCTATCTGGAGAAAGCAAGCAGGGAAAAGAGGAGTTCTCTCTCTTCTGGAGTTGAGACATCATCTTCTCCTGCCTTTGGGTGGCAGAACTCCAGATCCTCCAGTCTTTGGACTTCACACTGGTTTTCTGGCCTTTGGCCTCAGACTGAGGGCTTCACCACTGATTTCCCTGCTCTGGCTTTTTAACCTGGACTGAACCACCCTATCAGCTTTTTAGATGGCTTATTGTAGGACTTCTCAGCCTCCATTATTATGTGAGCTAGCAGCGTCTCTAGTAAATCTCCTCCCCTCTTTCTCCTTGGAGCACTCTAATACAATGTTTCTTTTGCATAATGTATTTTTTTCCTTCTCTGGTCTGACTTTACTTTTCAGACCATTTTAATGTCATCTGACTACATGACTGCTTTTTTAACACTCTTAAAGTTTTCCAATTCTGTTTTTCCTCATTGTTGATTCACAATCACTCATCAGGATATTGAAACTTAGATTGAAAGAATCAAACAATATTCTGAGGGAGACATCAGCAAGATCGTGGAATAGGAAGCCCCAGCCCTTGTTCCCCAGAGTTAACAATATACAGATTAAAATCCCCTTATAAGAACTTGGGAAACCAGTTAAGAAGCTGTAGTGCCCCAGGTTGAGTGCAAAACAGAGAAGGTCTGCAATGAAATGGGTAAGAATGGTTCCACTTTACCTGTGATTGCTCCTCCCTCAAGTCATCATAGCTCAGCACCCACCTGCAACTTCACCCTGGGCAGGGAGAGTGGAATGTGTCTAATATTCTGGCTCCTCTGACTTGGAGTGCTGACAGAATAACATAGGTTCGAAATCTGGTGGCTGACAGAAAGCAAGGAAGAAGGGGTGGCTTCCTGTGGCACCAGAGGACCTGCAGAGCTGCAGAGGTCTGCACAGTTCAGCACAATAACAATTAGAAGAAACTGCCTAACTTGAAGCTTCATTTTGGGAATGGAGGGAGAAAAGTGGAGTATGTATCTGTGTAGATCTCCAGAAAGCTGCTTGTTGAGGGATTTGTATCTGTCTTGTATACTGTGGAGTTCTTATGGGGAATGTCATAGTTTGGACCCCTGGGAACTCTGGTTCCCCCTTTGTTCTCAAAGGAGAGTCGGTGACTATCTACTACAGCAAGAAAACCTGCAGTACTGAACAGAGACACCAGGGAGGACCAGAGTTTTAAACTCCTGAAAAATAAAATTTCAAACCTTTCTATATGAGAAATTACAAGCATAAACCCATAGAAATTGATACAACAAGGCCCCCAGAACTCCTATTTACACTGATTAGTTAAGATTTCCTGTCAAAACCAGCTCACAAAGACAGAGAGGTGGCTGGTTTTTCTTTCTTTCTTTTTTTTTTTTTTTAATTTAAAATATTTCATTTTGTTTAGTTTGAGATGGGGTCTTAATGTTGTTTGGGCTTGCCTCAAATTCCTGGACTTGAGTAATACTCCTGCCTTAGCCCAGTTTCCTAGGACTATAGGCATGTGCCACCTCACCTGGTTCATTGTTTTTAATGCACAAATCTCAGAGGGGAAAAAAAAAAAAACAAAGAAAAAGGTACATGAAGAAACAGAAACATGGCCCAAAGGACAAACATAAATCCCCAAAGAAATGGCATCTATGAATTACCTAACAAAGAATTCAAAACAATCACCTTAAAGACATTGAGTGATCTATAAGGGAAAATGCACAATTAAATTAGGAAAACAATGCATGAAAAAAAACAAGATTAGCAATAAAGAGAAATTATAAAAAAGCAACCCTGAAACTGAAGAATATATCACTAAATTGAAAAATTCATTAGGGGAGTTCAACACCAAACTTGAGCAAATAGAAGATTCAGCAAGCTTGAAGATAATCCTAAGGGACTATGGAACATCATAAAGAGGTCCAATACACAGACACACATCTTCTCCAAGAGAAGAAGAAAGAAATAAGAGAGCTTATTTGAGGAAAGTATGGTCCCAAACCCCCCAAATTCAGGAGTTAAACAACAGTCTCCTAAACTGGATAGCTGACTATATTTTTAAAGGATTTAAATTTATCCACTACTTAAAGTTATTTTTGTTCAGTGAAGAAATAAACATGAAAAATATTTAACCTGGGTGCAGTGGTATACATTTATAATCCCAATGACTCAGGAGGTGGAGGCAGGAAAATCAAGAGTTCAAGGACAACTCAGTGAGACCCTGTCTCAAAAAATAAAAAGGGCTGGGGATAAAGCTCAGTGGTAGAGTGCTTTCCTAGTATGTGTGAGGCCCTGGATTCAATCTCCAATACTGGATAGGGGTGGGAAGGGTAGGAGGAGAATCAAACCTGCAGCTCTGTCTTATATGGGTCAGGTCTGAGGAGAAAAGGTTATAAAAAGGGACAATTTCCCCTTAACACTAATAAATTCCTATGACAATATATTAAAAAAATTTTTTTGTAGTTGTAGATGGACATCATGCCTTCATTTTATTTTATTTTTTTTAATGTGGTGCTAAGGATCAAACCCAGTGCCTCACATACGCTAGGCAAGTATTCTGCCACTGAGCTCCTCTATGTTAAGGGAAAATCACATTAACTCTGTCCTATAACCCTAGGAAGTTGCTATTTTAAGTGGTTTTTCAAAATCATGATATAAAAGTAATGTTAGATACTCTTTAAAAACATAAAGTATGGACCCTAGAAAAATAAATCCACATACAAAAGTTTGCCTAAAATTTCAGAAGTTTTACAGCTTGTTTGAAACCCATCCATATATGCCTAATATATCTGTGGGAACCTCAGGTTCACATAACTTGAGTACTGTTTCCTCATGCCTAAACTGAAGAGGTAGGATAAATGATCTATGAAGTTCTTCCAGCTGAAGTGCAATGAAGAACAAAGTCTAATAATATACTAACCTATTTGGAATACTTGCATGGGGAATGGGATGAGTTGGTTAACAGAAAAGTCAGAAAGAAGTTTTGTAGTTATTAAAGCATAAGGAAGATTATGACCACAAGTTAAGAGGAAAGAGCTTCCGCTATCCTTTAAGAATTTAAGAAAATATGTGTATAATTTCATAGCAAAATCCTGAAAGACATCACGAAGAGAGAATCTCACTAAGAAATCTTTAATAGTACATGGAGTTGTGATTCAGAAATACTAATTAAACATTTAATGAATGTTCAAGGTATTAGATAAAAAAGTTTATAATTTTTAATAAACGACATTTTACTTATAAAGTCAAAAGTGAATAAGTTTACATTAATAAAAACATACAATTTATGAGAGGAAATTTCCTTCAATAATTTTATTCTTTGCAATATATATAAATAAATAATACAATTAAACTTTTAAAAAAAGTGTTACCACATGCAAGAAGAAGGTATAGCTGTCATTATTCTAAATTACTGGAATAAATTAATTTGTTGTTCCTTCATTTTCTAATTCTAGTGGCAAAGTGAAAAATAAATTGAAGTTAAGTTGGATTGTGACATCACTGCCATGAATAGACACATATAGTAACAGCATCATTTCCAAACATGGAATGCAAGGCCTCCAGAAAAGTGACAGAGGGGAGCCTACTGAGTTTTGCACTCGGGTGCATCTTTTCCTGAGGTGTACCAAGGACCTGGCTTAGGATCCACACATTCTGCTCCTATGGTTTGTTCCTCTGACAAAGAAAATAAAAGCCAAAATTAATCCTGTTAAAGAGATATCAGTTATCTGTGGTCTATCATGGTACAAAAATACTAAATAGAAAATTCTAAAAATAAACAATGCAGAACTTTTAAATAGCATGCCACATTGAGTGGTGATGAAATTCATTGTTCCACTCCATCCCACCCTGGTGTATCCACGCTGTATGCATGTGCTAGCACACTCGAGTCACCTGGCAGCCATCTCAGTTACCAGATGGACTGCAGCAGTACTGCAGTGCCTGTGTTCAAGTAACCCTTATTTAACTTAACAATGGCCCTCAATTGCTTAAAATCTTTCAAAGACTACTTCCACCTACTCTCAGGGTAAGTAAAAATTCCTTTATGTAATTTATGGAAATCCTGCACATCTGACTTACCTCTTTCTCTCTTTGGCCTGACTCTATCCACATGATTTGCTAGACTGTTCAGTGGTGACACCACATTTCTCTACCCCTGGTCGTGGTCTCTCCTACACTGAGGCTGTCACTGTTTCAATCTGCCTGAAATTTCTTTCCCTCCCCCACTTTGTTAAGCTAATTCACATTAGTCTTTTATATCTCAGTTCCCTTCCTGGAGGAAGACTTCCTCAATATTCCTAAACAACAACAACAACAAAAGTACCTATTGTATGTCTCATAGACTTTTGTATTTCTAAAACTTTACTTAAAAAAAATATATATATATATATATATATATATAATTTCCCCCTGATTTATGATTGAGTTACATCTTAATAAGCGCATTTTAAGTAGAAATATCTGAAGTAAAAAATGCATTTAATACCTTCATCTATAGAATGTCATAGCTTACTTATCTAACCTACCTTAAATATGCTCAGACCACTGACATTAGCCTACAGCTAGACAAAACAATCTAACACAAAGCCTACTGGTGAATATTGAATACCCTGTGTAATTTTTTGGAATACTGTCCAAAACTGAAAATCATAATACTTATATGGGTATGCCTTCACACCACTGCAAAGTCAAAAGATGCTGTGGTTAACATAGTAGGGAAATACTGTACTACCCATACTATGTATACATACTGTAGTAATATATTAGAGAAACATCTGTACTTGATTATTGCCTGTTTTGATTATTGTCTGGTTTATTTATCAATGTATCATCAGAGTAGGGGTTCAAGAGATTTTTCTCATTAAATGAATAAGTACATATCGTAATCTATCAACTGGCTTGTGTAAAATGAATATGTCAATGAAATGATAGGCCCACTGAATTGACTTGAAAGCCTTTTTAGTAGCAGTTTCGTTTATAGGGTAGTTTCTTTATGTCCTTGATTTGTTGTTTGTCTATCTTTGGAGAAAACTGTAGAGGCAGAATAAAGACTTCGGTTGGTATAAGAGTGACTACATGTCACTGTGCTTTGGAGAAAAACTGACTTTCTTACAGAGGGTCAGCAAACAAAGTCTGTGCACTATAGCTTGCTTAACCAAATTTCTTATCTAAACTTGACATTTGGGGCCAAATATTAAAGACAAATTTCAAATGTTATCCCCTGGCTTCCAAGTAACCTTTATATTTACTTACCTGGGCAAAGGCCGAGACTTGAGTTATCAAAATAACGAACTGGATGAGGTGCTGGTAAAGACTTGGATCGGTTATCAAAAAACCAAGATTTTGGCGATTCCTTTGGTACAGGATTTTGTACATTCTGTTCCTTGTAGTGAGATGGTATATTTTGTATCTTTTTAGAATCTGTTCCAGTCACTTTGGGAGATTTTGGAGAATTCTCACAAGTTACTTCTTTGCAAACCTCTCTTTTAAGGGTTCTTTCCTTCCAAGTTTTGACCTCATTGGAAAGATGCTCATTATTGCTTAAGTGTAGGTAAGAAAAATACATAAATAAATAAAAAGGAAGATTGCTAGACTGTTCAGTTCTTAAAACGTATCCATATAAAAAAAATCGATAACAAAAAACTGGTGAAATATACTTAACATAAAATTTACCATTTTACCACATTAATATTTTAATTTCAACCTAATGCTTTTTTGTTTGGACTATTTCCACAGTTCAAAAAGTGAAATGGGTCTATATAAATTGAATAATTTCAGTAAAACTTTGTCATCATGGAGTTTAAAAATTCCAAGTATAATACTAGGTTTTCAAATTAACTGACATCATCTGGATTGGTTTGTCTATTGATATTTTGATGTAATAATTTAGTCTTTGATGTGATAAATTAGTCTTTCTGGATAGACAAATCTTGTTTGATGAAGCTTTATTTAAAAAATTACATTTCTTGGGGGAATCCAAGATGGCGAGTCAGAGGGAGGCAGCATTCTGTGTTGCTCTGTGACCCAGGTCTCACCTAGTGGGAATACTGCTTCTCTGAGAGTGATAGGGGACCCCTAAACAGCTGCTCTTGCACAGAAATCACCAGTGCTGTGCCTGTGCAGGGCTCTGGGGCTCAGTGTTGGAGCAGGACTCCAGGCTCCTGTCTCCCCCCACCCAAATACTAGCCCCGAAGCATTAGCCCACCCAGAGCTCCCGAGTGTATTAGCAGGATCACTGCATCAGCACAGGTACAGAACTCCCAGATGCTGCTCCACACCAACACAGTACAATCAGTCACTACCCACCCACAGGAACTCCGCCGCCACTCCCCTGTAGACCCCATCTACCAATGTGAGACTCCTCAAGTCGCCTCCATCTTGTGACTGACTCAGCAGCTACTGCCATATTCCCCTATGCGGTAATCTACCTGCACCCAGGGACATCTCACAGGCTCTGAAGACAGCCAAAAGCCCCAAGGCTGCACGCCACAGAGCTCATCTCTGAACACATCACACACTATTGCCAGGCTTCCTCCACCCAACTAGGCCTGCCTCCATCTTGGGATACCTTCATCACTGTGTTTGGTGGGGGCAGCTCCCAGATCGGAACTTCCACTGACCAGGTACCCAGTTTCCAACTCCCGCCTCTTCCCAGTGGCCAGTAACCCAGAACAGTAACTACCAAACACAAAACAGCTCTCAGCGGGATGGGTGTGCAGTGCGACCAGGGCACCGCCCAAGAGAGTTCCAGTGGGAGAGGTCCCTAGAAGGAGAAGGTAAGACAGTGTGGAGGCTAATAGAGAGACCAGGAACTGGGAAACCTTCAGGCAAGATAGGGAGATAGGACCAGGTGCCCAAGTCATAGGAGCGGAACCATAAAGAGACCCTTGAAATGCAGTCTCCCTACAGGGACTGGCGGGTGCCACACCTCACATTCAGGTGCCCTGTCCCAGAACCAGCATTCCCATCCTGGTTACCTTCACCATCATGAGGGTGGAGATACCATCCAACAACAAACCCACCTACTGAAGGGAATGGGAAGCAGGAAAGAGACTCATCTCCAACCCAAACGATTAACAATCCTAGTTTCTTCCTTCGAGATTTAAAAAAATTTTTTTCATTATTATTATTATTATTTTTTACTTTTTTCTCTTTTTCTTCTCCCCCTCTATCCTCCTACCCTCACATCCTCAACATATGTGAAAACAAGTACTTTGTATCAACTAGGATTTTGAGGACTGGACCGTCTGAATAGTATATTATATTGGTGTCGAATATGCCTTTTTTTCTTCCAATTTTTACTATTTTAATATCCTTTATTTTTCATAGTACATATGTATTTGTTTTATGTGCTCTACTGTCTTCCCACATACTTGTCTACCCCAAACTACTTCCTATCTATTCTCCTGCTACTAACGCTCTTCATTATTTCTCTTCCACACTTCCTAAGGTATACTAACTCTATATTCTCACATCCTGCCTCCTCAGCATGTCATCCTACACTTCATTCCCAGTTCATTGTACACCGCCAGAAACTGTAAACCCTTTTACAAACCTATTGATTACATTATAGATAATAATCAAATTCAACATTTCTGTACATTGTGACCAAATTGTATAGGTCTTAATAGCAATGAATTGTTTATAGGTGGTATATTGTTTATATTGGGATCTCTTAACATTGTCCTTCCCCACAAAGGAGATATATTGGAACCCTACAGGAACACCATAAGCTTATAGGGTAAAAACAATAACACCCTGGACCCACAGAGCCGAAAAGGAAGATACACAAGCAAAAGGGAGAAAAGTGCCCCAAACAAATCAAGACACCACATTATTAGAATCATTAGCAGCCACAGCAGAAGAAATGACAGAGAAGGAGTTTAGGATGTACATGGTTACAATGGTCTGTGAATTAAAGGATGGTATAAGAGAGCAAATACAGGCAGCAAAAGATCATTTCCACAAAGAGCTATATAAACAGATACAGGAAGCAAAAGATTACTTCAACAGGGAGATAGAGGTTCTAAAAAACAAACAAACAAACAAAAAAAAACACAAATCCTTGAAATGAAAGAAACAATAAACCAAATTAAAAGTTCAACAGAAAGCATCACCAACAGAGTAGACCACTTGGAAGACAGGACTTCAGACAATAAAGACAAAGTATATAATCTTGAAAGAATGTAGACCACACAGTGAAAATGGTAAGAAACCATGAGCAGAACATTCAAGAAATATGGGATATCATAAAAAGACCAAATTTAAAAGTGGTTGGGATAGAGGAAAGCATAGAATTTCAAACCAAGGAATGAACAATCTATTCAATGAAATAAAATCAGAAAACTGAAGAATGAATTGGAAAACCAAATTCAAGAAGCTTACAGGACACCAAATCACAACAGATCCATACCAAGGCACATTATAATGAAAATGCCCAACTACAGAATAAGGAGAGAATATTAAAAGCCATGAGAGAAAGGAATCAGATTACATATAGGGGAAAACCAATTAGGGTAACTGCAGATTTTTCAACCCAGACTCTGAAAGCTACAAGATCCTGGAACAATGTATCTCAAGCTCTGAGATAATAGATGCCAACCAAGAATCTTGTATCTAGCAAAATTAAGCTTTAGATTTGATGATGAAATAAAAACCTTCCATGATGAACAAAAGTTAAAAGAATTTACAGTTAGAAAACCAACCCTACAGAACATCCTTGGTAAAATATTCCATGAAGAGGAAACGAAAAACAATGAAAATCATCAGAGGGAGGTAGTACCCTAAAGGAAAAACCAATCAAAGGAGAAACCAAGTGAAGTTAAATACCAAAAATAAGCAAAAGTGGCTAGGAATACAAATAATGTCTCAATAATAACTCTGAATGTTAATGGCCTAAACTCACCAATCAAAAAATGGACAAATCAACACCAAGAGCAGTAGAAGGCAAGAAATAATTAAAATCAGAGCTAAAATCAATGAAATTGAAACAAAAGAAACAATTGAAAAACTTGACAAAACAAAAAGCTGGTTCTTTGAAAATATAAATAAAATGTAAAAATTCTCAATAAAATTCTGGCAAATCAAACACAAAACATATCAAAAAGATTGTGCACCATGATCAAATGAGATTTATCCCAGGGATGAAAGCTTGGTTCAACATACTGAAATCAATAAATGCAATTCATCACATAAATAGACTTAAAGATAAGAATCATATGACCATCTCAATAGATGCAGAAAAGGCATTCAACTAAATCAGCACCCACCCCTTCATGTTCAAAACGCTAGAAAACTGAGGGATACCAAGGACATTTCTCAACATCATAAAGGCTATCTATGCTAAGACCCAGGTCAACATCATTCTAAGTGGAGAAAAAAGGCCTTCTAAAAAGTAGAACAAGACAGGGATGCCCTCTTTCACCACCCTTCTATTAAACATATTTCTTGAAACACTGGCCAGAGCAATTACACAGATGAAAGAAATTAAAGGGATACAAATAGGAAAAGAAGAACTCAAATTAGCACTATTTGCTGATGATATGAATCAATACCTAGAAGACCCCAAAAGTTCCACAAGAATACTTTTAGAACTAGTAAATGAATTCAGCAAAGTAGCAGGATATAAAATCAACACCCATAAATCAAAGTCATTTCTGTATATCAGTGACACATCTTCTGAAAGGGAAGTGAGGAAAACTACCCCATTTACAATAGCCTAAAATAAAATAAAATAAAGTAAAATAAAATAAAATACTTGGGAATCAACTTAACAAAAGAGGTGAAAGACCTATACAGTGAAAACTACAGAACCCTAAAAAAAGAAATCAAAGAAGACCTTAGAAGATGGAAAGATCTACATTGCTCTTGGATAGGCAGAATTAATATTATCAAAATGACTATACTACCAAAGCACTATACAGTTTTAATGCAATTCCACTCAAAATCACAATGGCATTCCTCATAGAAATAGAAAAAGCAGTCATGAAATTCATCTGGAAAAATAAAGAGACCCAGAATAGCTAAAGCAATCCTTTGCAGGAAGAGTGAAGCAGGTGGCATCACTATACCAGAACTTAAACTATACTTATTGAGTGATAGTAACCAAAACGGCGGGTATTGGCACCAAAACAGACTAGTAGACCAATGGTACAGAATAGAGGATCCAGAGACTAACCCAGAAAATTATATTTATCTTATATTAGACAAATGTGCCAAAAACATGCATCAGAGAAAAGATAGCTTCTTCAACAAATGATGCTGGGAAAACTGGATATCCATATGCAACAAAATGAAATCAAACCCCTACCTTTCACCATGCACAAAACCCAATTCAAAGTGGATCAAGGACCTAGGAATTAAACCAGAAACCCTGCGTCTAATAGAAGAAAAAATAGGCCCTAATCTTCATCATGTGGGATTAGGTCCCGACTAAAGGAAGACTTAATAAGACTCCGATAGTGGAAGAATTGAAATCAAGCATCAATAAATGGGATGATTTCAGACTAAAAAAATTCTTCTCAGCAAAAGAAACAATCAGTGAGGTAGATAGAGAGCCTACATCTTGGGAACAAATTTTTACCCCTTACACATCAGAAAGAGCAGTAATCTCCAGGGTATAAAAAGAACACAAAAAACTAAACACCAGAAAACCAAATAACACAATCAATAAATGGGCCAAGGACCTGAACAGGCACTTCTCAGAAGATGATATACAATCAACAAATATATGAAAAAATGTTCATCATTTCTAACAATTGGAGAAATGCAAATCAAAACTACTCTTAAGATTTCATCTCACTCCAGTCAGAATGGCAGCTATTAAGAATACAAACAACAACAACAAAAAGCACACTCATACATTTTGTGGGACTGCAAATAGGTGCAGCCATTATGGAAAGCAGTATGGAAATTCCTTGGAAAACTGTGAATGAAACCACCATTTGACCCAGCTATCCTACTCCTCGGTCTATACTCAAAGGACTTAAAAACAGCATACTACGGGGACACAGCCACATAAATGTTTATAGCAGCACAATTCACAATAGCTAAACTGTGGAACCAACCTAGATTCCTTTCAGTAGATGAATGGATAAATAAAATGTGGTATATATACACAATGGAATATTACTCAGCAATAAAAGAGAATATAGTCATGGCATTTGCAGGTAAATGAATGTAGTTGGAGAATATAATGCTAAGTGAAGTTAGCCAATCCCCCAAAACCAAATGTCAGATGTTTTCTCTGATATAAGGAGGCTGATTAATAGTAGGGTTGGGAGGGGGAGCATGGGAAGATTAGAAGAACTCTAGTTAGGGCAAAGGGGTCGGAGGGGAAAGGAGAGGGCATGGGGGTAGAAATGAGGGTGTCATGAGATGGATATAATCACCCTAAGAACATGTATGAAGACATGAATGGTGTGAATATACTTTATATACAACCAGAGATATGAAAAATTATGATTTATATGTGCAATACGAATTACAATGCATTCTACTGTCATGTAACAAATTAGAATAAAATAATTTTAAAAAATTACATTTGTTTCATCTGACCTAATCTCTGTTCATTTTTTAGATCTATTCTTAGAGTTTAAGTTTTTTATCACCACACTCTCTCTCCAACACCTAGATTTGCTCTTTCATAATGACCTTTTACACTTGTTAGCTTTGTTTATAAAGTAAAAGTAAATAGGCTATGGTAACAGACTTAAAGGGTTCTCTGTTGAGTATAGCTTCATTGACTTGTGGTTTATCTCTGCTGTCCCCTCAAAAGTCTTTGTTTACTTTCTTGACTTAGTTAAAAACAGGTTAGTTGATGAATATAAACATCTGGGTTGGTGGTAGTATATTCTTTTTTTTAAAGGCAACTACTATATAAACTCTAAAATTTACTTTTCTCATAACGTGTGAAGGGCTGTCAACTATACAAAATACAATCCCCCCACCCAACCGATGTAATAGCCATAAGCACATTATCTGTATCACACAATCAAATCTTACCTCAGCAGCTCATTCTTTTGCTTTATTAGTTGCTCATTTTGCTGCTTTAATTTAGAAATTTCCTTTTCTAGCCTTATGTATTCACTTTTCAAAATAAGTGCTTTTGTGCTTTGTATGATGCCACTGCCACCACCACAGGTTATGGGCTTATTTGAAGGCTGAGAATCAGTATGTTCTGATATCACTGTGGAAAGCAAAAACATAAATAGGTGGTATTTTTTTTAATATAGTATAATTTTGATTATCTCCAAGATTTAAAATAAGAAAAACTATAAAAATCCAAACATTTCCACCATTACCATGGAAGTCATTGTAGACTTGTCCTTTTACCTCACCTACCTATCCAGCCTGTTTGATCACCAGTTCTATTTTTAAATTAAATTAAAATTTTTTTGGGAGGGGGCAACACTGGGGATTGAACCTAGGGCCTTGTGCATGCTATAGGCAAGGCTCTATCACTGAGAGATAGCCCTAGGCCTTTTAATTTATTTATTTTAAGATAGTATTTTACTAAGTTGCTCAGGCTGCTTTGAACTTGAGATCCCCGTCTTAGTTTCTCAAAGAGCTGGGATTACAGGTGAGCACCAACCACACCTGGCTGATCATCAGTTCTAAATGTCTTTAGAATTCACCTCAACCTCTACCAAATATGGCTAAGATCTTTCATCCTAACTGCAGCAATGGCTACCCTCTCCAGTTAGAGCTGCTCAAAATTAGTGCTCAGCTGGAGGGCTTGTTAATACAGAGAAAGTATGAGGACCGCCTCAGTCATTCAGGGCATTGTAAGTACTCAAGGTAAACTGTTACTGAATATACCTTAGAATGTTATTAAAGCATGTTAGTCAGTATTTCACACTATATATGTAAAACTGTGTTCAATTGCATAAAATTGTGAGATGCTTATTTAGTAGAATAACCTGTTAGGCCACTGGCATTGACAAAAAAACGGGCAGGGAATATGTGGAGAAGAAATTCTCAGTGTCCATTTTCTTCAGAATTCATGTACACTTCATGTTGAGCAGCCCTAATTTGAAAATATGACTTCTGAAATGCTCCAATATCCAAAACTGTTTGAGTACTGATAAGATACTGCAAGTGGGAAATTCATATTATCCACGTGGGTGGCTGGGAGAGCCTTTGCTTTCTGCACAAAATCATTAAAAATATTATAAAAAGTTACCTTCAGGCTGTGTACTAAAGATGTGTATGAAAACATAAATCAATTTATGTTTAGACTTGGGCCCTATCCCCTTGTTATATCATTATGTATATTATGCAAATATTTCAAAATCTGAAAAAATCCAAACCCCCAAAGTTTCTGGGTCTAAGCATTTAGGGTAAGGATTATTCTACCTGTTTATACCTGAAAGCCACCTACACATCAGGAGGAATGATCCTGACCTTTCTATAACAAAGAATCTTCACTTTTATTTTCATCCTGTCAAGTTTTCTAGACAGTTGCTGAGAGCATATTGCAATAGACACTCAGGAAGTTTAATCTACATTAGGTATGACTTCAACACACACTGAGTGGATAATAACATTTATTATTATTGTATTTTATGATAAAATATTATATTTTGCTTGGCATTTAGAATTTTCAATGTGCTTTCACATACAACTTTTGGTTTGCTCTTCTTAACAAGTGCATATAAGGTGAGAAAGGTCAGGTGCTGGACCTGTGATTTCATGTGGCCATTAGTGAGGGCAGTCAGTCTAGAGAACTTCCCCTGATTTTTAGCTCAGTGCATTTTCTATTACATAAAGCTGCCTAAGTACTAGCCAGAATTCTCTCTTCTCAAGTAAAACATGAGACAAAAATGTGAAAAAAAGATAGTTTGAGAAGTGCATATGTAGAAATTTAACCATTAAATCTTTTTTTTTTTGAATTTTTTAATATTTATTTTTTAGTTATTGGCGGACACAACATCTTTGTTTGTATGTGGTGCTGAGGACCGAACCCGGGCCGCACGCATGCCAGGCGAGCGCGCTACCGCTTGAGCCACATCTCCAGCCCCAATGTTCCCATTAAATCTTAAAATGTAGCTGAGATATATTTTTAAAAGTTTTTCAAGTAAATATCAACTTGATATTTTTTACTTTTAAGAGCAAAGAGGTTAATATTTACTTATTTTTACTGTGTACCAATCCTCATTTATTAGTTGCGGATAGTTTAAAACGTACTAAGGAATGTATTTGGCTTTCATTGGGAAGGGTGGTTCTACCTTGACCATAAAAGTTATTCTTTTATAACAGCAAAGGTATCTTCAATATAGGTAAAGATCTAATACTGCAAAAGTAAAATTCATATAGTTCAAGAATCTACAATGGATAAACAGTTGACTATAGTAATCTAAAGAGATACTACAAGATACATATTTATTTTAAAAAGAGATTATTGATTAACTTGGGTTATTGAATGTCAGATGGATAATAGGCATTTTCAAAGTCTGTGTGTTGAGAAGTAATATTGGAAAGATCTGAAAATATGGGTAGTTTCTACTTACTTGAAGCATCTTGGGCCTGTTGACTTCTTCTCAGATTTTCTCTTAATACTCTTATCACTTCTTTTTGATAGTCTATAGTGGCTTTTGTAGAATGAATTCTAACAAGAACAATAATAAAAATATAGCAACTAATTTTCTATGGAAGAATAAACAGAATCTTTGTCAAGAATTTTGTAATATGATGCATTATATTAGCATAGTACCTATAAGTAGTGGTAGATCATCCTGCATAATCTCTCTTTACATGATGCCCTTTATGGCTATAATACCAGCAAATTCCAAGTATAGAATTGTTATAGGAACACTCCAATTTTCTTAATATTGAGAAATCAGTTCTTTTAAAATTTCTGAAAGCTCGATAGCTATTAATTGGCTATTAAGCCAAATTATATTTGGAGATGCTATAAAATAAACAGTTGGGCTGCTACCATGGAGCCACAGAATGGTCTTGAAGGTACAATTACCAGAGCAAGAAAGAGAAAAGCAGTTTCATTTCTACACTGTCAGGAAAGCAAAGCCTGATTGCAGGTCTGGTCTAAGGTGAAAGAGTCAAAAGGTCAAATTCTGATCATTGTTTCCCATTAGAAAGACATTTTATGAATTGTTGGTTTAGATATTAATAGGCAATAATAAATTTTAAGACTTTCTGTCTTTCTCAAAAACTATAAAAGCTTTTTTCTTAAAAAATAATTAAGGACCTAATAGTGGAAGGCAGCTAGGCAGCACAAAGACTTACAGAGTGCTACATTTTGAGTAGAATTAGAGATTATTAGATTTTTATTCAAGATTAGGAAGAATAAAGAGTGCTAGGATCCAGGAGACCTCTTAAGACATCCTATAATAACCCTCTCCTTTTATTGATTGTGAATGCAAGGATCTGACAGATTAAAGAGTTTAAGGTAATGCATTAATAAGTGAGCACTTCTAATTCAGTTTCCCTGACTCTCTGTTTAGTGTTCTTTTCATTATTATAGACAGAAGCATGCTCTTATGTATAATAGTGTGTGAGTGTGTGTGTGTGTGTGTGTGTGTGTGTGTGTGTATGTGTGTTAATAAAAAGAATATGCTCTGGGGTCCTAGGTACCTATAAATGAAAAGAAAATACACTCTTACATATGCACACACACAGACTCACACAGAGACATGTATAAGTTCTTAATGTTCACTTCCAAGCATGAAAAGACCATTTTAAGTTGTTTATACCCAATTGAGAAGGAAGCATTCAAAGAAGTATGTTAATTGATCAGAACTGTGATTAATATAAAAAACTTTATATGACAGTTTAGTGAACTTAAAAATTTGTGGGTTTGTATTTTTTTTAAAGCACTAACATTTTCATAAATTTCTTTTTAAAAAGTTAACTAATACAAAGATATTTATGTAGTTTAGAAAGAAAAGCTATTAAAGCCATGTTCAACTAAAACTGTAACATACTCCTTCTCAAATTCCTTGGCAGTTTTCATCTTCTCTAAGTCTATTTTCACCAGCTTTGTTTTGAGATCTTCAATTTCTTCTTTATAGGGTTTGGCTCCTAAAGCGACTTGGTCCTAATAGTTACAGAGAAAAGAAAAGTAAAATAATGATTAGAGTAGTCCTATATCTCTGGTTTTAAAGAAAAGTTAGCTGCCTTTACTCTAGTAGACATATTTTAAAATAGCAAACCACTTCAAGTATAAGAAAAACAAGAAAGGCATTAATTCTAGTTGAATAGTAACTAAACATTTGATGTAAGGTATATTTGAAGCTAATATATATAGACATATGAATTTTATGTCTTAAAACAAGTACTTTTTTGCAATGAAAAAAGTGATCTATGTACAAAATGAAACAGAAAGATTGAAAATAATGAAATGGGCGGACAAAGATGAAGCAGAAAAAGGAAACAAAAGATGCTGGAGCAGAAATGTAAACATTAAGTGGAACTCAAATTCAATCAACAACACATTATTGGGAATATTTTTATACAGAAAGATAGCTCAATCAGTGATACAAATATATCTGCTTTCTATTCAGAGAACATATACATACTCATGTGCATTAGTAAATCTTAAAAAAAAAAAATTGAATAGACTATTTTATACAGAAAAATTGAATGGAAAACATCGAGAGTTCCCATGTATACAGTGTCCCATACCTTCTTTCCTATTATTACATTCATGCATTATTAGTATGGTACATTTGTTACAACAAATGAACCGATACCAATATGTTATTAATTAATTAAAGTCTGTATTTACTTTAGAATTTCTTAGATTTCCTATGCTCTACCTGTTCATCCTGGTATGCCTCCCCACCAACTCTCATGTCACATATTTGAAATTGTATACTAGGTAGCCTTTTCAGATTGGATACTTTCACTTAGCAATATGCATTTCTCCCATGTCTTTTCATGACTGCATAGCTTCATAACTCATTTCTTTTATCTGATAAATGATATTTCTTTGTATCAACATACTTATGATGTATTTATCCATTCACCTCTTAAAAGAGGTCTTGACTGTTTCTAAGTTTGGGCAATGATGATACAGCTGCTATAAATGCACATGCATAGCTTTTTGTGCAATGAGTAAATATCAAGGAGGACAACTGCTTGATCATATTGAGGCTGTGGGGCAAAAGGACAGTCAACGTAGGTAATGAAAGACTGGGTCAGGAAGATGGGGGCTGATTCAAGAGGAAATAAAATGTTAATATCTTCAGGATACTTCCCCTCCTCCATCCTGTTGCCAAGGTTACCTGCTTCTAGGGAATTGTTCCTCCCTGCAAGGAGGTGTTAATTAGTAGCCCCTGGGTGACTCTCTTCCTGCCTTTCTGGGCAGCTCCTCTCCTGGTTTTTGGTCATTGGCCACAGGCAGGATGAGAGCAGGAGGGAGCATGAGAATAAAGGAAATCTAAAATCTATAAAAGGGACAAGGACACCCCCACTCCCTTAGGCACCAACTTGGGTCCACTCTTTTGCAGAGAAGCCCCTGTCCCTTTCTCTGTTCTATCCTTTAAATAAAGCTTTTTGCTCTTGTCTTGGAGTTTCTCAGATGTTTAATCTTCAACACTGGGGGAACAGGACTAGAACCTGATTCTCAACACTGATATCAATACTGTAAGAAAACATTTAATTTACTAAGAAACTGCCAAACTGTATTTCAAAGTGGCTAGATCACTTCACATTCCCACAATGAGTGAGAGCTCCTGTGCTCTACATCCTTGCCGGGATTTGGTGTTTGTCAATGTTTTGGATTTTGGCTGTTCTAAAAAGAGTGTAGTGGTACCTAATTAATTAAAATCACCATTCCCTAAAGTCTATTTTTCAAAGAGAAGTCTTTAAAGAAATTAAGTCAGAACGTAACACTGTTTTTGACAAAATTCTCCAATGGCCCTCAAGACCCTTTATGATCTGTTTCACTGCAGCTTCTTGCCTTATTTCCCACTCCTGTCTTCACTCTACTCTGAATATAGTGACTTTCTTGTTTCTCAAACCTGTCTAGAATATTTGTTTCTGGGTCTGTGCATTTGCTATTTCCTTGCCTGGAAGACTCTTCTCTAGTCAAAGTTTGCCCCAGCACTTCCTTTAGATCATCTTATTGTTGACTTTTCTTAACTCTCTCTCTATAAAAATCATCTCTTTGCTTGCACATGCCCACCTTTACCCAGAACCCACATACTCCTTGTCTGACTCATTTCTTTTTCTATTATACTTTTTATCATATATTTATATATATTTTTTCCCATTTATAAAAGCAAAATGTATTTATTGTAACAAACAATCCAGGGATTTAAATTTTTTTTTCTCCCTCCTGTCCACTGTGAGCAAAGCATATAGCCTTCTGTCTTTGGGTACACCACACCAACAAACAGTTCACAGACCTTTTTCCTACTTGTTACCTATTACTCATCAGACTGCTCTCTGCATGCAGTGGTGGGCTTTACCTACTTCTCAGGCCAACAGTCTAACTCACTGTTTCCCTCCACCTACCTAATGTATCCTAGTATGAGAGTATATTATAATCTAACGTTTTCTCTGTTGGAAAACATTCAAGTTGTTCCCTTTTATTTTGTGGTACCAGGGATTGAACCCATGGGTGCTTAACCACTAAGCCACATCAGTCCATTTTTATATCATATATTTACATTTTAAAAATCAATTAATTTTCTGTATCCCCATACCAGAAAGCAAGTTCTTTGACTTATATTCTGGACTCCTCTGTTGCCACATAGTTGGTGCTCAGCAAATACTTATTGAATGAATAAAATGTGATTGTTTAATTTGTAATATTAAAAATTTACTCTCAAACTTTTTCTCTTGTTTATCTGCTCATGTCTCAATGAATGGATCAGACTTTCTAGAAGAATGCTAACCATGAAAAGAGAAGGCATTTTTGACTTGTTCTTAATTTTAGTGGGGCTGAAGAGACACTGAAGCAGAAACACACTTCTATGCTATCAGTTTCAGACTTGAGGAAAAGAATTATGAAAAGTGGTTGGAGCAAAACAAAAGGGAGTGATAAGGAAATGATGAATAGGGGTGTGACTTCAAGGATACTGAAGTTCAAAAACATTTAAACCACCATTCTTTCCAAAGAAAATTGGCCTGATTTAGCCCACAGGACACCAGGTGGGTCTCAGTAATAAGAACAGCAAGTAGAAAAAAATGAAAACATACTTAATCTACTGGTGTTTATACATTTTTTATGGTGTTATATATTTAGATAAGAAGCACACCATTTTTGAAAAATAAAAAATGCACATTTTCAAGTATAAAGAATGTTGACGTATCTTAAAAAATTGCTTTTCTAGCATGACAAAAATAACCAATATTTTACATGAAAATACACTCCTATTCCTAAAAACACTTGGAATGGAACCATTGTATAGGGATTTAAAAATGTGTATTACAATGATGTGGTCAAATCAATGTTTACAGAAGCTCAATTCACAATAACTAAACTGTGGTACCAACCTAGGTGCCCTTCAACAGACGAATAGATAAAGAAAATGTGGCATATACACACAATGGAATATTACTCAGTCATAAGGAAGAATGAAATTATTCTGACATTTGCTGGTAAATGGATGGAACTGGAGACTGTCATGTTAAGTGAAATAAGCCAATCCCAAAAAACTAAAGGCCAAATATTCTCTCAGATATGCAGATGCTGGGCTGGGGATGTGGCTCAAGTGGTAGCGCGCTCGCCTGGCATGCGTGCCGTCCGGGTTCGATCCTCAGCACCACATACAAACAAAGATGTTGTGTCCGCTGAAAACTAAAATATAAATATTAAAAGTTTCTCTCTCTCTCTCTCTTTAGAAAAAAAAAAAAGATACGCAGATGCTAACACAATAAGCGGAGGAGGAAAGAATAGAAGTTTGTTGGATCAGACAAAGGGGAATGAAGGGAAGGGAGTGGAGATGGGAATAGGAAAGACAGTGGAATGAATTAGACATAAATTTCCTATGTTCATATAGGAATAAATGGCCAGTGTAACTCCACACCATGTGCAACCACAAGAACAGGATCCTAATTAGAATAAATTATACTCCATGTATGTACAATATGTCAAAATACACTCTTCTGTCATGTATATTTAAAAAGAAAAACAATAAAAAGATACTCTTGCATTTCATTTCTAAGTTGTTCCTTCTTTTAAAGATTGAATAATGAACTTCAGACATATATATGTCATAGGAAGTTGTGGTGAGACTGGGAGAACAGAGTATCAAATTATTTGTCAAATTTAACAGTTAAAGTAAAATGATAGAATTTACTAATAAAATGAGGTTAAGTTACCTGAAGTGCTTGCATCATTTCTTTTGTTTTTTCAAGACATTTATTTGATTCATTAATTTTGGCTTGAAGTTTTGCTATAATGTTATTGGTCATTTCAAGTTCTTTCTGCATCTTTATTATCTTGCTTTCCTTATGTACAGCACTTTCTTTAGCTTCACGCAAGGAATTTTCCAGTTCCTGAATTCTCTGTTAGTGAAAGCATATATTCATTAGGTTTTTTTTTTTTTTTTTTTTGGTACCAGGGATTGAACCCAGGGGTGCTTAACCACAGAGCCACATCCCCAGTCCTTTTTATTGAGACAGGGTCTTGCTGAGTTGCTTAGGGCCTTGCTAAATTGCTGAGGTTGGCTCTGAATTTGCAATCCTACTGCCTTAGCCTCCTAAACTGCTGGGATTACAGGTGTTCGCCACTGTGCCTGACTCATAAGGTCTATTTTAAAGACAGAGATGCAGAATGTAAATTTGAGACAAAAGATTATATTTATGTATTGATACTTTTTCATGAACTGCATTCATAAAGGATAGAAGAGAGGCCAAATATCACTCAATCTATAGATATGTATTGCTTTCATTTGGAAGTAACTAATTTTTGGATTTAAAAATGACAAAAATTTAAATCATATGATCTGTCAACAAATTCTTAAACCATGAATGTGAAAACAACACAGTGTTGATGTTATTTACTGGTTAGCTGAGTGCTAAGCACATTAAAGAAGCACTCATGTTAAATTAACACTATCAGAAATATATTTGTTAACTGACTTTCTAAGTAATGTACATAATATCTTTTCCTTTACTTTTGTTAATTAGTTTTGAAATTGAAAAAGGTAAACACGGGGAAAATTCAAAGGTACATGATGAAAAGGTAGTTTCCACCTCAGATCCCAGTTGATACTGAGGCAATGATTGCTAAACTTTTCAAGTGTACTTTCCCAGGAATTTTCTCTAAGCATCTAAGCATATGTGAATATAATTTATAAAAATAGTTACTCATACACTATATACTAAACATAAAGTTCTGTTTTTAAACCAGTATATTTTTGATCTTTCTATTATCAATATATATAAATGTCTTCCATTTTTGTTTTTATGGATACATAGCATCCGATTTCATGGAAATATCATAAATTATTTATTCAGTCACCACAAATGAAGATTGAGGTTATTTCCAGTTTTTCACAAGTATAAATTATCTTAGGATAAACTTAAATACCTGAATTCTTTTTTCATGTTTATCAGATTATTCACATGTACACACATTTTTTTTTTCCTGTCTGTGAAATGTCTGTTGCTTTATGGTCCACCTAGAATTTATTTTTTGTTTAGTGAGCCTTATTTCTTTTCCAGATGACTAGTTCGTTGTTTCAAATTATAAGTAAACAATTTTTCCCTGTAGAGTTGAACATTACCATAATTGTGTGTGTGTGTGTGTGTGTGTGTGTGTGTGTATAAAATTCTTAAGGCTTAATGGGGTGGGCTTCTGAACTCAGTTCTGTTCCACCGCTATACTTGTATATTCCTGCATAATTGTCAAAGTAGTCTAATTATAATAGCATATGTTTTCTTATCTATTAGAGTGTTTTCTTGGGTCACCAAAGAAAGAATTTCTTACTGCTTCTTTAAATTATTGCTTTGGTAAATGGGTTTCATCTTTGCTCTATTCTATGTCTATCAGATGACAATTCTCTTAAGATCACCAAATCAAAAAACTGCAAACTAGTGATCTTCTAGAATCCACTGGTGATTAATTATTAAAGTAGTGGCTCACATTTCATTACAAGTATATATACTGGTAAAAATGATAAATTGTAATTTACTCTTGGAATCCCCACTAAATCATTTGTGTGTTAATAAAATAAGGTAGCATGTTTTCTAATGTTTTAACAACTCCTAAGGTTAAGTAATAATGTAACAGATTATTCAAATAATCTACTGACTCTTAGACACAAGTTGATATGTATAATTATTGTTATAATTTTAGCCTCTTCCCTTTTTATTGTGACTGAAATATTAACCAATATTAAAAGAAATGATAATTAGAAAAAAGCTAAATTGTTATTTTTCTCTAAGCTTATATTGGTTTTGCATATAGACAGATTATAGTTTAGTATAAAGTCAGATGATTTAGGAAGTTTATAATATATAGTAATAAAAATTTAAATGGTAATCACTTAAATTATAGTATATGAATTTAGTATTCAAATTAAGCTTTGATTTACCTCTGTTTTATGATACAAAGGGTAAATCTTTATAATTTCTAGACTTAAAATTATTTAGCTAAGTGATATCCAGAACTATATATAAATATCTAGCTCATCACACACACAAAATATTGTGTTCATATTCCTTAATAAATGTAGTCAATACTATGATTTTGCTCTAGACTCCAGGATGAAGCTAAAAATTAAAGAATATCTTAGAGAAATTGCATACCTCTGTTAGTTGTACAGCTCTTGATGTAACATGAGGATTTTTATTGTCTTGTACAATAGGATTAGCCTGGGTACCAGATGTTAGGGAGACTGTCAAAGTTTGGTAGTCTTCAAACAGTTTTTTATTTTTCTCTCTTATTGATTTCAGGTCATGTTCCCATTCTTTTGATCGGGTTACACTTCTTTCCTCGAACTCTGTTGATTCATTTATTATACCCTATTGAACAATAAAACATTACAGCTCTAAAATGATTTATATATTCAAGCACTAGAATTCTAGTACAATGCATATGCTGAAATTCATTATTTAGAACGCCTAACACCCTAGAATAATGCTTTTAAAGAATGAACATTCTTTGTGATTTGCACAAATTTTTTGAAATTATAAATATTGGATGTTGATTATGAGAGTAAGATAATCCCAGCTTTATTGGATCTGTACTAGCACATGAAAAGAAGCTACAATATTAATCTAGTCTTTTTTGCTCTAATTTCACACATACAAGAAGTCTTTTGATACTATATATCTTACCAATTATGCAGATTAAAATCATTATATATGCTATGGTTGATGATGAGCTATTAAGTGCCATCTAACAGCAGAACACTCCTAAAAAACTTAACAGTTATCTATTTTCCTGCTGCATTTTAAACTTCAGTATTTAAAAATAATTACCAACTGGCCGTTGGTAATTAATATGGATATCTTTCATTTCTGTGCAGAGAATAACATGTCATCAATATTCTTTTTTTACAATGAAGCTAATTCTAAAATTAATCATATAATAAACACTTCCTAATTCCTATGGGATATACTTTTTGCTCTTATCAAGAATGTCTTATTGGTCTCCTCTATAACTTCTTTGTGGTTTTATGGTCATTCTGCCAGGACGGGATCTTAAGTTAGTTGTATTCTTTCTGATATCCTGGACTCTTTTTGGCTCTGGTTTACTGACTTTGCATCGTACAAAGTTATTGACTCCTACCCTCAGGGTGCTAGAAGAAGCCATATTCATGCTGACACAGCAGCAACCCCTACTTTCTAAGCTACTTACAGCTGATACCTCAATATTATAAGAAAAGCTTTGAATTATAGTGAGATTATTTTGTTTTGTGCCTTTCTCCATTGATTGTGATCAAGTTTGTTTGAAATAGCCTATTACTGTTTTGTTCGCTCTGGTTATTCTACAAATGGGAGGAACTACCCGTGGAAAACATTTTTTCATCCCTTCTTTCAATGTGATTTAAATATAGTCTCCAGATGAAATTAAAGTATCAAAAAAGAACTATTCAAACATATGAAACACAAAACCAATCTTGGAAGCTACCATATTAATCTATTCTTTTTGCTCTAATTTCACACATACAAGAAGTCTTTTGATACTATATATCTTACCAATTATGTAAGGAAGAGATTATACCAATGAGCACTATGAATACAATAATCACTGAAAAGTAAAACAAATTAACAACCTGTTGTTGGTTCTTATGAATCAGTACATTGGGACTGATCATGAAGGGAACAAGGATAAAAATCTTGATTTTGCAGATTCTGGTCCAGCACGTCAAGAATTCAGAAGTTACCAGTCCATCATAACAAACAGAAAGCAGAACTGAAAAATCAAAACTCTGACTAGATCTATCAATGTGGTTAGGTCACAGAAATAGACCTATAGTCAACTCATTTTTGACAAAAGAGCAAAAGCCATAAATAGAGCAAATATGGTCTTTTCAATAAATGGTGCTGGAGCAAAGGGACTTCCACAAGCAAGAAAGTGAATCTAGACACAGACCTTACAAGCTTTATAAAAAGTAACTCACAATGGAACACAGAATTAAATATAAAGTATGAAACTTTAAAATCCCAGAAGATAACACGGGAAAAACCTTGATAACCTTGAGCTTGGTGATAACCTTTTAGAAACAACTTCAAAGTCATGATCTCTGAAAGAAATAACTGACAAGCTAACTCTTTAACATTAAAAACTCCCAGTAATTTCTGCTTAATTTTGTTATAAAATTAAAACCAGCCTAAAAAAATAAAGTTTATTAATACAAAAAATAGACACATTTTTGATCCTCAAAGTTCAGGATCAGCATGTATAATTCTGAGACCAACAGGAGTAAAGTTCATGAAGTCCCGAGGCCCTGCTGAAGCAGCCAGCCAACTAGTCTATGGCTTTACCACAACAGCTGCCTGCAGCCCTGAAACTGACTCAGGCCTAACCTTGGCTGAAGCTACTTGGAGAAAGGTTCAATTCCTACTGAAAGTGAGAAAGAGAAGGGGAGAGAAGAGTAGAAAAGCTTTGGAGTCCAAATTTCATGAGTGAAAACTGAACATTATACACAAGATTGGGTTACCTTTATAAGTATAAATTGACATTTAATTATCTTAAGAAGCATACTATGTTAGAGGAAGAACACATTTTACAAAATCAACTTTTTTCATAATGTATGCAAATAAATTAAAGAAAACATACTTAAAATTAATTTACTCTAAGCCCTCTGAGAAATGAATTAGAAAAAGCAAACAGAATGAGGTAGCATAATAAAAATTAATACTTACAGTTATTTTATTATGGTAGAAGTAATTCACTTGACAAATGCTATCATTTTCTTTCTGGATGCTATTTTTAAGTTCTTCTATATTAAAAGGAGTATTTAACCACTCTTCCAAAACCTGAGTCATTTTTTTCCTGTTACCAAATACTTGTAATTCAGTCTTTATGCTGGGGAAGTCATTTTCTGAGAAATCTTTGAGAATTTCCTGTGTGAGAAATATGCACTTTAGCACCTGAACATTAGGAAAATTTTATCCAAATATCATATGTAATATAAGAATATTATAAAAAGGGGAAAACATGGATTCTTCTTAATATTTTAAAGTAATCTAAGGCTGGGTGTTGTGGTGCACACCTGTAGTCCCAGCAACTTGGGAGGCTCAATGCCAGCTTCAGCAACTTAGCTAGATCCTCAGCAATTTAGTGAGATCCTATCTCAAAATAAAAAAAATAAAGAGAGCCGGGAATGTGGCTGAGTGGTTAAGTGCCTCTGGGCTCCATCCCAGGTACCAAAAGAAAAAGAAAGAAAGGAACAACAACAACAAAAGTAATCTAAGAAATATAATTCTAACCAAAAACTTTATTCTAGTCATTTGCATAATAAAATTTTGGTAGTATATGTGATATGGTAGTGGCATAACTACAATTCTACCTGTTAAGAATTAAAATCTGTCAGAATGATCAATCTGGAACAAATTATCATATAAAATGCTCTTTAGTGCATACAGCAGGCCTCACATATGTGTTGGGATGCCAGCCTCTTATTGCTGGGGAGGGCAAGATACTACACGTGGAGTTGTGGCAATAAAAGGATTTCTGATTCCCCAGTAACAGATGTAAGAAGTTTTAGAAGGTATTTGTAAACTTATTCTAGAATTCCACGGATTCCCATTTACTAAAGTTATATCTATTTTTCTGTGCCTATGGAGGTCTGAAAAGAGGCTAGTCCATTATTTGGCAATCTTTATGTTTGGCTAGTTATTATTCTTCAACCTATTTTTAATTTCTGGTAAATAAAAATAAATAGTTTTAAGCACATGCAAAAGTACTTTTCTACATGAAAACAAGGCTAATTAAATCTATTTAAAATAAATTATACCTCAATATGTAGATCCAAACTCTGGTTCAATTTGGAGTGCCTTAATTCTTTGGATGGTATGTCATAATCCTGTTGCAGGTGTTGTATTTTAATTTGGAGTTCATTTTGCTTTTCCACTTCATCAATAAAAGCTATTTCAAATTTATTGATGGATTCATGTTGTTCTTCTTTCATCTTTGTAATATAGCTTAACACATACTTGTAGAAAAAAATAAAATAAATCATAAAATGAATTTTTTTCATGTTTAGAGTAAGTTTCAAACCTTTGAGACTGAGGTGAGAAGGTGCACCTTGTTTATTTATATTCTCTGATAAGTAAATAAGGGAGCAGCCATCTTCTATCTCCAAATTTCTCTTTTTAGAATCATGGGAGAGTAACTTCCAGACCTCTACTTCCATAGTTTTGACCTCCTACTTAGGGTGTCTTATAAATACCTCAAATTAAATATTTAGAATGTTACATGGTCTCTTTATGTATATATTCTGCCTTTTCTGTTGCTCCTTTTTGGTTTGTTAAATTGCCAATCTCCAAGGATTCCCAGTTAACATCTAAGTAAATCCTCTTCTGCCCACCTTGCTTGGATAACTAATAAAAAGGTCTTTTAAGCCTCAAAATTTCCTTGTTGAGAATCATTAGACATTTAAGCTTCAATACCATATATTCATGGGTCATTCAAATAAGTTCTAGATATCTGTTTGTCAAGATTTGTGGAAGGATTTTCAGAACGTAAAGGGGCAGACATCTAACTAGGCAGGAAAGATACCTACTTGTTAATTCCTTAACCTCTCATAATCTGGTGTCTTCCCTAACCAATTGACTAAAATTACTCTGGCAATGGTCACCAAGAAATCTATTATCATTGAATTGAGGGGACACCTTTGTTTCATAAGTATCTGCCACTCTTGGCTACTTTATCTTTGAGGAGCTCCACTCCACTGACTTGAGGGACAGCACTTTTGTTTGCTTCTCTCCTGAATTTTTGATTTTTTCATACCTGAACATATGTGTAACATACATGTTACACCCTTTTATTACTGTCTCTTTTGGACATTTATCTTTTTCTGGGTTCTCGTCTTCTTCCAAAGCTTTTATTCTTCTGAGAAGAGATTGAAGAAGCATTTAGCAGCTTGAAATGGTATGTCCAGGTGATTTTTTAATGCTCTCTAGATGACCTTTCTGTACTTCTTGTCACCTATATGCTGATGAGTCCCAAATCTCCTGACTTTTATCCTGCCAGACCTCAGACTCACAGTTAAATGCCTACATGGTTTCTCTTCTTAGATGTCTCATAGGTATTCTAACCTTGAAACATCTAAACTAAACACCTGATCTCTCCAGCATCACATACCTGATTCTCTTCCTTTTCTCAGTTAATCCTATCTTACACACATGGATAATCACAAATCTTGGAACTCCATCCAAACTTCTCTCCCTATTTCCATTATAAATCACCTGGACATACCATTTCAAGCTGCTAAATGCTTCTTCAATCTCTTCTCAGTCCCTATTTAACTTTCCCTAGTAGTATAGTAACACATATTATCTCATCTGGACCATTGTAATTGCCCCTTATTTCTCTCTTCTTCTAAGCTTCTCCCCTTCAAATTCATGTCTTTTTAATTCTGCAATGAAGTACCTAAATGTTAATCTCATCTGTTACTACTGCTACTTTAACTGTCTTTTGGCTGTCCGTCTTCTACAAAACAAACTCCAAACTTTATTGCTTGAATTTGGCTTCCACTATAGTCTTCTGTAAATTCTTACATGTGGCATGTCATACAACCTGTATATACCTCTATCACTGCACTCATTACCTTTTTATATATCTGCCTTACCAGATTAAGAGATCTTTGATATGACTCATCTGTCTTCTGAGTACCTCCACAGTATCTAGGCACATAGGCAAAGCTCATTTTTTTTTTTTTCTCAAAGCTCCGTTTTTATTGAATGAGTAGATACTAGAAACACTAAAAATCCTAAACTTACTGTTCTCAGACCTATACAATATTTAAATTTAATAAGTATACTAAATAGCAAATATGCCAACTCCTAAAACAGTGCTTAAGTACATTAAAATTTGTAACTAAAATTTAGAGCAGTATTAATAAGATACTGGTACCTTTAGTTTCTTTATGACTCTATGGAATTCCATGGAACATCTCTGGTTTGCAGCAAAAAGTTTTTGAATCTGTTTTGTTTGTGGGTATGGAAGTGAGAGGTTTGCTTTTACTCTAATTGAAAGATCTTTTTGGGTTTCAATTTCCTTCTCTAAGTCAAAAGACAATTTATTCAAGTACTCATAATGATTATCCATCTCTGAGTATCTCTGTAGCAGTTCCTGAAATTAAAATTCATTTGATTTAACAATAAATAGTTCCACTAGTAAAACTGTAAGAACACTTATATTTTAACACTTTCTACAAGAAAGAAATAAATCAAGACATTTAAAAAAAAGAAAACATTATTGATTTGGGATTATAGAAACAATATATGATTATAGTGAAAATTTTTTGGAAGTTGGCCAATATAACAAACCCGGAAATAACCATTGTTTTAATTTTGATGCATTCTCATTTAGTCTTTTGAATATTCATGATTTGAACGAGTACTGGGAAAGTCTGAAGAGAAATTTGAGTGAACTCAAACCCCATCAATTCTGACCTTACTTCTCACTAGCTTTCCTCATTCTTGGTGTTCCTTGAACCCACCAGACAGGCTGGCTGCCTCAGGAGCTTTGTTCATTATTCCCTCCATCTACATCGTCCTTGTCTCAAACACCCGCACAATTTAATCCTTGGCCTCTTTCACGTATACACTCGAGCCCTTACAAAACCACAAACTCCGATTGTTTTGTTTATATATGTACATAGGTGGGTGTACACATGCATACCTATACTAGGTTATAATGTTTAGAAAAGTATCAGGCATTACCTACTCATCCCATACAAGTATCTAAATTCCATCTTAGGCTTCAGAAAGCCTTTGGAAGAGTACCGACATGCATGTGTAGGGAACACTTACTTTTATCCTGAAGCACTTTTCTCTCAGGCCTTCTGTATGGTGCTCTTCTCCATCACATAGTGAACTTCTTTCATATTTTATGATCTCTTTGTGGTTCTGATAATCCTGGTACAAAGAAACAATCAGACATAACTATTCACATATAATGTATAATCATATACTTTATTAAATTTCTATATGAAGTTTTAATAATGGAATTAAACATTACACTTGTAACTCAAAAAACAATGTTAAATATCCATCAAATGAATGGTACTAAATCTTTAGTGAGTGACCTGAACTCATTAGGGAAAAAAGTGGGAGAACCATATATTATTTGGAAATGGGATTTGTTGTTCATAGTTGAAAATGAGGTTTTAGAATTTCTTTTGGTTCCTTAAACTGAATCTCTGTATTTAAAATTATTACTGCCAACTAAACATACTAGCAAAACCACTATCCACAGTGTCGCCAACCCTATTCACATATTCTTTCTCATAACTGGGAACTGAAAATTCAGATCTTGTTTACATTCCACATTTCTCATTAAAAAGCACAAAACAAAAAATTATTTTTTGCCTAATTGTTTATTGTTATCATTACAGTACCCAGAAGTATGACTACCTGTTGAATAAGTATTTGTCTAACGGATTAAAATTCTATAAATTTAGTTATGGCTCATATATAGATGATTCTTAAGCATCTGATATTTCTGCTGAGATTGCAAATGATATTTTTTCTACTTTATTTTGTAGAGCACTCAGTTGGGCTTTTAAAATTATATATATCTACAAATAATCATACTAGAAAAACTTTGTAATGTTCACCTTCTCTTTTTTCCTTCTAACCAGCAGTTATGGACCATTTCTAGATTCATATTAAGAGGTACAGAAGTGGAATATTTAATCTTTTACAAATCTAACCCTTCAAATATTTTTTCTATTTAGAATAATACTATTTTTTGTTAAACAAAACTTTAGAAATTATATTACTAAGAATATTTTGCTTTAACAAACTTTTTCTTAAAAATGAAAAGTGATGTTTTCTGAAAAACAATTTGGCCTCTTTTAAAAATGTGTTTCCTACTGATATGAAAATTATAGTAAGTTTTCCCACTATCTTTAGTATTCATAGAAAATTCTAAGAAAAAGCCAGACACGGTGGCACACGCCTATAATCCCAGCAGGTGGGAAGGCTGAGGCAAGAGGATTGTGAGTTCAAAGCCAGCCTCAGCACCTCAGTGAGGCACTGAACAACTCCATGAGACTCTGTCTCAAAATACAAAATAGGGCTGGGGATGTGGCTCAGTGGTCTAGTGCCTCTAAGTTCAATCCCCAGTATCAAAAATAAGAAAATTCTAAGGAAAAAACACCCATATTGGCACCCCTTTATAAAGCTTGATTCTTACAGTTACTAGAACTCACTCTAGCTATCATTTTTCTTATGATTTCTCTGAACTGGTCTCTTTCCATTTTGAAACACTCCTTTTTCCTCCTTAGCTCATTGCTTTCCTTAGCTACAGTTCTTATTTCTTCAAGATTTTCATGAAGTTTCTTAGTAGAGCACAAGTTATCCATATCCACATTTTTCACAGATACATTTTGGGCCTCAATTTGCCTCTTCAAATGTTCCATTTCATTCATTTTTTTATCACTTTTATTGACATCTTTATTCATTTTAAGAAGTTGAAGCTCTTTTTCCTGAAGTTCTTGGATCTTGAGATAATTACAAAATAAGTTAGAATGCAAACAGAATTCCTTCATGGAAGGAAAATAGCATCTATCTGTTATATTTGTACATTTATACAAGTTAAGTATCCCTCATCTGAAGTGTTTCTGATTTTGAAATATTTGCATAGTTGCTACCAGTTGAGAATCCCTAATTTGAAAATTCAAAATCTGAAAACTTTGAGGCTTACTTCAGTGCTCAAAGTATAGATTTCAGAGCATTCTGGATTTCAGATTTTTGGATCAGGGATGCTCAATATATCTATATATTTTCTCATTTCTCAAGTAATTTTGGATACAGTTACTTCCAAAAAAACCCCCACAAAAAACATACCTTTTTCTGTAATTCATCTTTTGATTCATCTAAATCTTTTTGAATATTTATAATTTGAGTTGTCTTTCCTGAAACTTTCTCTCTGAATTTCTCAATAGTTTGTTGTTGTTCTTTCAAATGCATATGAATAAGTTTTAGTTCCTGTTGTGTCTCCAGATCCTTTATTAGAAAAAAGAGAAATGTGATGACATAAAGAAACGTTATCTTTTCTTAATGATTAAATGAAAATTTGAAAAAAATGAATACTTAGTTAAAAACAACCAATCTGCCATCCCCCAAATTCGAAGTATACAGAAAGATTTAAGGTACAAATTCCTGTCTCTAACCTCCTTCACTTTAGTCCTGTTCCTTGCTGACCTGTACCACTTGCTTTCCTCCTTTCCCATTATCCAAACAGCATAACATACTTTCTAATCAGTATCACACAAAAGGTGCTCTTTCCTAGGCTTAGTATTTCATTATACAGACGAACCCCTCGGCCAGTGCCTTATGGGTGAACACTTGAATTGCCTTTAGATTTCGATCATCCCAAACCATGCTGCAGTGAATGCTGTTATATTTTTATTCCAATGTGTGAATATGTTGGTATGATAAATCTATATAAGTGGAATTACTATATCAATGTTTATAATGATAAATTTTCAAAAAGTTAAAAGATTATAACCTTCTCACCAACAGTATCATCTATTTTCAAAGAAGGGAGGTTCTGTCTTAAGAATATGCTTACTGGATAGGAAGAATGTGCACAACTCACTTTAGCAATGGTATCCTGCAGGTTTTCCTTGAGTTGGTCTCTCTCCAGCTTGAGCATCTCCTCTGATCTTCTTATATTATCTCTCTCTTTCATTACAGATTTCATTTCTTCAAAGTTATCTTGAAGATTCTGAGCCAAATTACCCAGAGTTAAACCTTGATCCTTGAGTTGTTTCTGTATCTCACTGACATCTTCTTTTAATTTAAAAAGTTTCTGTTCATTTCCCTTAAGCTTTTGAATCTTAAGATAATCATAATATAATGTTAGGTTACAGGTTTTTAGGGAAGGACAAGGAATAGTCTCTAAGTTAATTAAGACTATAGCCCCCTTTTTATAATCATTAACACCCTGCATAAACCCACACAAAATTAATTTTCTTTTGAGGTACAATATACAAAAAGTACTCTATAATCATGTTTGTAGTTCCATTTATTCTTGACACGTGCATACACCTATAAAACTACAATCCATATCAAGTCAGAGAATATTTCTGGCATTCCCTAAAGTGCCTGTGAACCCCTTCCCAAGAGGAAATTGCTATTGGGATCTTTATCATACTTGATCAGTTTTACCTACTTTTGAACCTTCTTAAGACAGTGTATTCTCCTGATGATAGGTATTTGTTTTCAAGTTCCCCACCATTTTGGATAAAGCTGCTACAGACATTCTTGTAAATGTCTTTTTAGAGATGTTATTTAGTCTTTTCTATTAGGTACATAACCAGGGAGTGGAAATACTGGGTCTTATGGCATTTAGTAAATACTGACAAGCTTGTTTCTGAATGTGGCCAATCCATCTCATATTCTGAAGATTTCAAACACAACAAATCAGATATTCAATCAAAAACCCCCGCAAAATATCTTTTCTTATAATCTGGCATTTGAATTTTCTAATTCTATTTCCATATTTGCCATTTCATCTGTCTTCTCAGAAACAATTCCTCTGTTTATTAATAGTTTCTTGGTGCTCATTCAGATCCATGTGAGCAATTCTTAGTTCTTGCTTTTTCAGATCCTTTTAAGAACAAGGTCATCTTAATGTTAACTACTTTTTTTTTTTTTTTTTAGTGAAGTGATATATTTTCTTAGTAAAAATAATAATGCATTTACCTCTTAATTTACATCGTTGTTGTTACAAAAGTTAAAGACTTTCTCTTACTGTCCTTATCTCTCCACACTCTACTCCTCTTTTAGCAGTAAACACATCACACATACTACTTAACAGTTGGATTCCTCCACTTCAGGGTTATCTTGGACTTCCAAATTGGATGTTAAAATCTGTTTCACTTTTTGTAGGGCTGAACAGGATTTTGATATATGGCTCATATTTACCCAGTTTCCTTGGGAGGAACATTTAAATTGTTTCCTACTTTTATTACAAACTACTACAATGAACAATCTTGTGGTGTTGTGGTGTACATATGTACGTATGTTTATGTGTACTTACATAAATATATATGTAAGTAATTGAGTCAGTACACATGTAGGATAAAATCTATGAAGAAAATGCTGGTTATATAACTTAAAGTTTTTAAGAAAAAGAATACTTAGAATCTGCTTAGAAGATTATCATGTGCTCTTGCCAACAATACCACTTGTTTCAAAGAAGGTTCACTGCTCTAAGAAAACATTTATTTGCTAGCAAGAAGAATGAGTGTAACTTACTTTTGCTTCTGTTTCTCTAAGGCTTTCCCTCAGCTTGTCTCGTTCCATTTTGAGAGTTTCCTCCACAATTCTTAGGCCATCATTTTCCTCAGTAAAAAGTTTCAGTTTTTCAAGGCTCTCATTTATTTTCTGAGTCAACATTAACTTCTCTAATTCTAAACCCTCCAGAGCTGAGTTCTGAGCTTCCAGTTGTTTCTTCAGTTGCTCTGTTTCATACACATTTTCCTTCAGGTCATTTTTTACTTTAAGAAGTTGATGTTCTTTCTCTCGAAGTTCTTGGATCTTGAGATAATCATGCAATAAGTTAGGATATTGAAGATATAAATAAAAACCCAAATAATAGCTTCAAAGTTAAGTAGATAAATCTTATCTTCAATTTTAGGCTAATTCATGTCCTGTTTCATTATACAAAAGACCTGATTTGAACTCCTAGTTACTCAAATAACAACTTAAAAGAAAATACCTGTGCTTTTATGGCAGCCTTTGCATTTTCTAAGTTCATTTGCATATTTGATATTTCATCAGTTTTTTCAGAAACAGTTCTTTGGAGTTTATCAATAGTTTCTTGGTGCTCTTTCAGATCCATGTGAGCGATTCTTAGTTCCTTTTGTTTCTCTAAGTCCTTTATTATTAGAGGAAGAAAAAAATATCAAGAGTAACACAATTAAAATGCTATAGTAAGATAGAAGGTAAGAAGTAAAAGTCCTCCTTAACCTTTATAAGTCTTCCCAGTCTTCACCCTTTAAGCTACTTCAGAATGTCAACACTTGCTCTGGATATATTCTACAATAGAATAAATTTCTGTTGCTGTAAGCCACCAAGGTTATGGTAATTTGATATGCCATCCCTAGGAAACTGATATAGGCTGATCAAGATGATAAAGTAAAAATGTAAAAATAAAGTTGAAAGGCATAGATACTAAGCATTTAAATATAGGCACCAAATAAATAATTCTCCTTTATCTTAAAAAACTTTTAAAATTTATTTTCATTTAAAAAGAATTTTTTTTTCAGCTGTCAATGGACTTTTATTTTATTTATTTATTTATTTATATGTGGTGCTGAGAATCAAACCCAGTACCTCACACATGCTAGGCAAGCCACTGAATCACAACCCCAGCACCTTATTTTCAATTTTAAGTAACAAGGAGTGGCCTAAAACAAATTCAGAGGCATTAACTTCCAAGGCTATTGACTTCACTTCCTTAGGAGGAGTAAAACAGACATAAGGTTTTAGCAAATTCAATCATACTAGATAGGGAAAGGGAAAGGGAAAGGGATTTGGCTTAAAAGAAAATATAGATTAGGAAAAAAATACTACACAGAAGAACAGAAACCACAGCATGTTATCTATAATGCAAGTGGCACTGCTCTTAGCTTAAATAGACCTCTGTGGTTGTATTTCAGAATCACTTGGACAGTATGGTTGTTACAGGAGTCTTGGGTCTTATACATGCATTGCACCATCCTACTTCCACGAAAGGAGTGATTTGGGAAACTACAAACATCTTAGTGATGGTGATAGTATTAAGCCTTTCATTTTAAAGAACAACAAATACATCTTCATATGGGGAGCATCTTTGCTTTGTTGACTAATGTCTCTTAAGTGCCCAGGATGATGCCTGGCCCATATAGTGCTCAACAAGTATTTGACTGATGACTACATCAGATGATTAGTTTAAAAGATCAAGGTCCCTTCTCACCTAAAGACTCTGGAATAATGTAACCTGACAAGAAATGTTAGTTAAGATTCTGTGAATTGAAACTTCAAAACACCGGAATGAAGATCTATTCTTTTGCAAATATAATGTGCTATTCTTGCATTTAGGCTATGGGAATCAAAAACTATTACCAAAAATGGTAACTATTACCAAGAAAAATGGCCAGGATAACTTAAAAAAAATTTACCTTTTCCTTTAGCTTTTCTTCAACTTCTGCCAGTCTCTCACAGGTCTTAGAAAGCTCTTTGTCTTTCTTCATGACGTGGTTCTTTTCTTGTGCAACTATCTCTTGTTGCTTTTTAAGTTCATCTTCAAGAATTCTTAATTCTTCCTGGTTTTTAATGGTCTAGAATAAAACAAGAAGTTGGGATTAAAACAAATAATATTAGCTTACATTTAAGAAACCGGGTAAAAATCGGCATTTACCTCAGCCTATAAATGAAGAAACTATATAGTAAAACTATATAGTAAAAATGAATTTAAAAGAAAGTGAATCTTTAATCATGTAAATCTTTAATCATAGAGAATCTGCTTTTTATGTTCAATTATTATTGTTCAGTTTATTTTCCTATGAGAATTAGAATTGGATTTACCATTCAATCAAGAAAGTTTAGCTCATTTTCTGTGCCTAAACTCAAAAAGACTGCTAGGTGTTCACTGACTGAGTTTTTCACATGAAGCATTAGCTTTGGTTTTGAGCACTATCATCAGCAAACTCAAAATGGTAGCTGCCCTTTGTAGCACTATGAGGGCTAACTTGCCATTAAGCTTGCAGAGTGGCATTCTCATGTATCAAGACCGCAAAACAACATGCCAGAGTTAGAATGTAATTTTTGTTTATTTAATTTATGCTTATTTACATTTAGCAATTTTGACAGAGTAGACTTTTCCAAGAAACGTGGAAAATTAGAAAACATAGATCCCTACTTCGATCTATAGAGAATTTCTCCAATTATCAATTCAACCTGTACAGATTATACTTCCTCCAAACAAAGATACAAAAACTAAACTAGGTGTGAAGATATTGGCAAATGCCAACAATTAAAAATAAAGGTAAAAAATTACGACAGTAAGAGAAATACTTAGGATCAAATTTAATAAAATAAGTAAAAGGATTGTAGACTAAAAACCTGTAACACTGTATTGAGAGAGAGAGAAATTATAGAAGACATCTAAAAGCCAGTTAGTATATGAAAAAGTGTTCAGCATCTTTAGTCATCAGGGAAAGGCAAATCAAAACAACACGACATATATTCATTAGAGTGGCTAAAATCAAAAGCACCAGTAAGTATGAAGTGTTGGTGAGGAAGGATGTGGAGCCACCAGAATTTTCTCAATTTGCTGATATGAATGTAAAATGGTAAAACTCATTTGGAAATCAGTCTAGCAAATTCTAATCAAGCTAATATACATTTCCCTATGTCCCAGCAACTCCATTTAGTGAGTACACAGGCAGAAACATTGGTCAAAAGTCACCGAACTGTATACTTCCATGAGATACATATAGCGCTTGTAGAACATATCTCAATAAAATTGATAAAAATCTAAAACAAGGACAAAAATGTTATCACCAAGTTTATAGTGCTAAATCTTACCATTTCAATATTTTCCTTTAGGTCAGTCTTTAGTTGTTCCTTTTCTGCTGTAATACTTTCCAACATTTGTTGGAGTTCATTTTTCTCCTGTATTAAAGAACAGATCATTTTCTGTTGCTCAGTCACATCACTATCCTTAAGGTTTCCAATTAATGCCTGGCTTGTTTTAGCTTCCAAATTCTGTTTCTTATTTATGTCTCCTACCTAAAATAGAAATACATTAAAGAAGATTTTTTTTTTAATTTGTTCTAATTAGTTATACATGACAGTAGAATGTATTTTGACAAATCATACATAAATGGAGCATAATTTCTCATTTGTCTGGTTGTACATGATGTAGTTACACAGGTCGTGTAATCTTACATGCACTTAGGGTACTAATGCCCCATTCATTCTATTATCATTCTTACCCCCATGCCTCTTCCCCTCCCTTCACTCTCCTCTTTCTAGTCCAAAATATCTCTATCCCCCACCTCTCCCCATTGTGAATTAGCATCCACATATCAGAGAAAACATTTGGCTCTTGGTTCTTTGGATTGACTTATTTGTCTTAGCATAATATTCTCCAGTTCCATCCATTTAGCAGCAAATGCCATAATTTCATTTTTCTTTAAGGTTGAATAATATTACATTGTGTATATATACCACAGGTTTTTTAAACCTTTTATTTATTTATTTATTTATTTTTACGTTGTGCTGAGGATTGAACCCAGAGCCTTGCACATGTTAGGCGAGTGCTTTACCACTGAGCCACAAACCCAGCCCCGATACACCACAGTTTTAAAGAAGAATTTCTTAAGTAGTCAATAACAATCACTTTAATATTAAACAAACACCTAACTATCATGTATCATTATGTACCAGGCATGGCTCTCATATTTTAACATGTTTAACTTAGTAAGTTGAGGTAGATATTATTAATATCTGCATTTGACTGATGAGAAAGTTGGATTATAGAGGGGTAAAGTCACTTACTCAAGGTGATACAGAGAGAGGAATAGCCAGACTCAAGGGTCTGGCTCCAAAGCTTGTGAATTTTGACCTGTTCTCTGATGAGAACTATCTGGACAACTATAAATATTATAATTATTTTCATGTATGATATTTTAACCTGACTTATGTATATTCATTTACTTCAAACCAATTATAAAATTAAAAGACAAATCCCTTTCCTTTCTATATATCTTCCATAAATATTGCATAACTTTCACACTAGAAGTATTTTTTCTTCTAAAGAAGGAAGAAGCAACTTTAAACTTAATCCCTTTATTTTTCCCCATCTGAGTCATCTCTAGCTCCTACTTCTAGTAAAGCTTCATTTTTCAGAACTGTTTACTTATAAAAATCATAAGTTTTATTATAAGGAGAGAACAAAATTTTGATAGAAGCTCATCTCTTTTTGTAAAAGCGTAATACATCTTTTCTCAATGTGTTTTTACATTCTGCATGTTATAATAATTTATTAATGCATAAATAAGTCATAACCAAATGTAACCTAATGTATGAACTTTTTGGTAAAGGAAAACAAAGACTGACACTACAATTGTTTGTATGAAATTAGGGAACCATTCAGCTTCATATTGACCACACTCTATAAGTTTCTATAATATCTCTAATCACATAGCAATTATGTTTAATTCATATGGATATAGTCTGTAAAAGAATACAAAGCAGACTGAAATAGTCTTTTGTAATGATACTCAAAGTACATTTCAAATCTGAACTCACTCTAGAAAGTATTTCAGCTACTACAGTTAGTTGTAAGTACAATCTAATAGACCTAATTATTTTTAAAAAATGTCATTTATATGAGATGAAGTTCATTAATTGCAAAATTTAAAATTTCTATTGAGATCAACTAAAGAAAACTAGATTTCCGAAAGAGACACAAACAGGATTGAAAATGACTCCTTTAAGTGGATTTAGGATAGACCTATCACAGCAGCCTTCTGGTTCCCAGGTAAACAGAGTGCCCCTGGGAATCCCCAGACCCACTATTATTATATTGTTAATTCCAACATGAACATGATACCATAAAGCACAGGAAGCAAAAGTAAAAATAGATAAATTTGAGTACATCAAAATTAAAAATCTCCTTAGAGAATAGAATAGTGGTTGAAATAAGAACTTTTACAAAGAACACTTGAAGACTGCAGTAGTTAATACTGTGGTTCCTTTTTTTCCCCCCCTTTCCCCTCAAACCTCTTATATGTAATTTTGTATAACAATCAGGGTATCCTTCCATTTCCATGCAATTCCCCTTCTCTCTCCCATTCCCTCCCACCTCTCGTCCCTGTTTAATGGTAATCTTCTTATGCTCTTCCTCCCTGCTCTGTTTTGAGTTGCCCTCCTTATATCAAAGAAGACATTTGGCATTTGTTTTTTCGGGATTGGCTATCTTCACTTAGCATAATCTTCTCTAATGCTATCCATCTTCCTGCAAATGCCATGATTTCGTTATTTTTTAGTGCTGAGTAATATTCCATTGTGTATAAATGCCACATTTTTTTTAATCCATTCATCTATTGAAGGGCATCTAGGTTGGTTCCACAGTCTAGCTATTGTGAATTGTGCTGCTATGAACATCCATGTAGCTGTATCCCTATAGTACGCTCTTTTTAGGTCTTTGGGGAATAGTCTGAGAAAGGGAAGGAAGAGAAATGAATTACAGTAGATGGGGTAGAGAGAGAAGATGGGAGGGGAGGGGAGGAGAAGGAGGGATAGAAAGGGGATAGGAAAGGCAGCAAAATACAACAGACACTAGGATGGCCGTATGTATAAACGTGGATGTGTAACCAATGTGATCCTGCAATCTGTACACATGGTAAAAATGGGAGTTCATAACCCACTTGAATCAAATGTATAAAACATGATATGTTAAGAGTATTGTAATGTTTTCAACAATCAATAAAAAAATAAATAAATAAAATATTATTTTAGTGGAAAAAAATGATTTTGGAAATTATCTGACTTTGTTCCCCCTTTCCTTCTAATGGCTGCTGATTTTGCTCTTGATCATTTTGTACCGCCCTATGTGAGCCCTACATCTGTAATTTTATTGTCAGCAGTCTCAAGTCCAATCTTCTACATTGATACAGGATATGCTGTTAATTAATAAAATTTATTTCTTATCTTCCCTCTGGAAAAAAAAATACTTTGGTTGCTAAGTAGAATAAACCAATCCCCCCAAACCAAAGGCTAAATGTTTTCTCTGATATGCAGATACTAATTCTCAATAAGCAGGGGTACAGAGTTACTTTAGATTAGGTAGAGGGGAGTGGTTATAGGAGTAGGAAGGATAATAGAATGAATCAGACAGTATTATACTATGTACATATATGATTACATGACTGGTGTGATTCTACATCATGTTCAACCAGAGAATGAGAAATCCATTTATGTATGATGTGTCAAACTGCACTCGAGTGTCATTCATAACTAATTAGAACAAATTTTAAAAATAAAAGAATGAAATATAATAATGAAGATTATTAAAAATTTCTGTTGATAATATATATCTTAAAGGTATTATGAGGAAAGTAGATATCTAAAGTAAATCAAACCCTTGTATAAAATTATAGGCAATCCTTTCTGTAACTGATTAAACTGAACTCTAAGCAAGTTTAGTATAGAGAATTCTGAGATAAACTATTTCAGTTATAATAGTCAATCCTCCTTCTTAGCGTTCAGAAGTTCTTTTAAAGATATTTAAAATACATCAAATCTCAGAAAATATCAAATATCAGCTCTTCAACGTTTGAACCAATACTTTTTTTGCCCTTTGCTTTTCAAATTGTAAGGGAAGTTATTTCAAAGAGAGAGTAGAGTCTTATAAAATTGTGAGTTATTACCATCGTGAATAACAAATAAGATTGAAATTATCATTACATATTAGGTGTTGGGAGGTCAAAGAGAAAATCTGAAATTAAATAACCTGTACCTTTTGCTGAAATTCATCTTTAGTTTTTCCTAGGTTTTCTTCTAAAAGTGAGTTCCCAGAAGTTTCCTCAGAAATTTTCATTCTTAGTGTATTAATAGTTTCTTGGTGTTGTTTCAAAGACTCGAGAGCACTTCGTAATTGTTCTTGTGAATCCATGTTCTTGTTGAAGAAACAGAAAACAATTTCCATTTTATAGTGACCATTTAATCATAGATAAGCAGTCTTATCAATGATGGCTCCTGTACCAAGTTTGAAGAGGTTCCAATACTTGTAAAGTTTAATCATTCAAAGCCTTACCAGATTTATAGTGTCTTGAATATCACTTTTGAGTTGGTCTCTCTCAATCTGCAGGCTCTCCTGGAGTTGTTTTAGGTCATCTTTTTCTCGGCTTAAGGTTTTCACTTCTTCTAAGGCTTTCTGAAGTTTCTCGGTAATCAGTGTTGTCTCCTTTTCTACAGCTTGCAGCCTAGAATCCCTGCTTTCTAATTGTTCCTTCAGTTGTTCCATTTCATTTAACCTTTCTTGACCCTCAGCTGTTTTCTGCTGAAGCTCTTGAGTTTTGTGAGAAAGCTTTAAAATAAGAAAAAGTAAATATGACATAGTAAAAGCAGAGTTTTCTGTAGAAGATAGAAATCACACTCAAGAAGACTGAAGATCATGTCTTTGGATATCATTTGTACTAACCTCAGTCTTCAAAGCATCCAAACTTAAACCAAGATTCTCTGCTTCTTTAGAAAGATTTCCTATTTCCTGATTCATTCTCTCATTCTCTTCAAGGACCATTTTATATTTCTGCTCACATTCTATATGAAGGGTTTTAAAATCTTGAAATTCTTGCTCAGTGCTTTTATAATTCAACTGGGTAGTTGTTAGGTCATCTTTAGTTTTTTCAATTTCTTCCAGTAAATCTTGAATTCTACTCTCCTTATGAGCTACTTCAGAAAACAGTTTATCTTTTTCTGACGTTATTATAGAGAGCTCTTCAGATTTTTCATGTATCTATGGAAAAAAATTAGGGATGTTAGCAATGTATGATCTGCTGAATCAATTTTCAGGAAAACAAGTTTTCCTCTGGGAGAGGGGATCATTTAGATCAAGCAAAAATTTGACTGGGGGAAGGCAATATTCTTACTGCTATTTCTCTACCCTGGCCTGTTTCACATTACCTTTAATGTTGTGTTCTCTAATGTCTTTGGGTTCTAGTAAGGATTGCATGGAGAAGGTCAATTAGTAGAAACAGGTAGGGTGTGTCTTTATGTCCTTAGTTCTCATTCTAAAGTATTATGTGGCAGCAGGCATTTTATGGTTTTTCTCAGAATTTGACCTCTTTTACAAAAAAAGGCTTTGAATGTAGCTCAGATTTCTAAAAATTCAATCTATTTATAATTTAAATGATGTTTTATTATTAAAAATATCTAAAAAGCATTATTAAAGTAATTAAGTAACCCACATCCAGTTCATGAATAGTTTAATAATTGTGAAAATAAGCAAGGAAAGAGATGAGAAGGTGGAAGGAGACTAAAGTATAATACTGTCTGATTCATTCTATTATCCTTCCTACTCCCATACCCACATCCCTCTACCTAATCTAAAGTATGTAGCATGGTGGCTACATTCATGGCAGATTTCTGTCATTCAACTATTAGTTTGAGAACCATTTTTTTTTTTTTTGGATGAAAAGTAGCACCCTCTTTTGTACTTCTTCATCAAAAGGTTGAGATGTGGTAGTGACTGCTTTTTGAAAGCTTATAGAATAACTAAAGAAAATGTTCGTAAGGTTCTTTAGTATGAAGTTTGACATAAAGTAAGCACTCAAATTCTTGTTATTTTAAATTGTTTTTTAGTTGTGAATGAACCTTTAGTTTACTTATTTGTTTGTGGTGCTAAGGATTGAAGCCAGTGCCTCACGCATGCAAGGCAAGTGGTCTACCATTAAGCCACAATCACAGCCCTTGTTATTATTATTTTTTTAGAAAACTAGAAAGGGAAAAGTTGGTAGGTTGTGGACTTAAGAATCATTTCCTAGTCAAAAAGATTTATACTGATTCATAAAGCTTTATTAGTGGTGTGCCTTTATCTCATTGCTTTTCTGTTTAAATAGATATGCAAATCTATCTATCTATTTATTTATTTATTTTTAAAAATTTAAATTTGTTCTTTTTAGATATATACATGAAAATAAAGTGTATTTTGACATATTATGCATACATGAAGTATAACTTCCCATTCTTGTGTTTGTAAATGATGTGGAGTTATACTGGTTGTGTATTCATATATGAACACAGGAAGGTGTTGCTTTGTTTTCTTCGATAAAATGAAACAAAACCCTCCGAGTAGGTGAAGACTAAGGATAGGAGAAGAAATTTTCTAAATGTGACATTTGATGATTATAAAAATGGCAGGAACATGGATTATGTTACCAAGTATGCTGTTAAATATATTTCAAAAGTAAATTTATTTTCTATCTAGTAGCCTAAGAATAAATTAGAAGATGGAATATATTCAGTTCCATTGCTAACAAGTTGAATGTCTCTTGCCTGCTACTCAAAAATAAATTAGATAAAAATATTTCCGGCACTCTTTGTAAAAGTTCTTATTTCAAAACAAGGATTAGTTAGTCAAAAATCTGTTTACCTCTTTCCTCAGCATTTTCATTTCAAGGGGTAAAGATTTCAATTCTGAGAGTAAATCACCTTCTTTTCGTAGAGCTTCATTCTCTTTAGATTCTATATTCAGTTCTTTCTGTAGAAATAAAAACTTTTACAAAGAACACTTGAAGACTGCAGTAGTTAATATTTTGTTTGCTAAGTGGAATAAGCCAATCCCCCCAAACCAAAGGCTAAATGTTTGATATGCAGATACTAATTCTCAATAAGCAGGGGTACAGAGTTACTTTAGATTAGGTAGAGGGGAGTGGGTATGGGAGTAGGAAGGATAATAGAATGAATCAGACAGTATTATACTATGTACGTATATGATTACATGACTGGTGTGATTCTACATCATGTTCAACCAGAGAAGAGAAATCCATTTATGTATGATGTGTCAAACTGCACTCGAGTGTCATTCATAACTAATTAGAACAAATTTTAAAAATAAAAGAATGAAATATAATAATGAAAGATTATTAAAAATTTCTGTTGATAACATATATCTTAAAGGTATTATGAGGAAAGTAGATATCAAAAGTAAATCAAACCCTTGTATAAAATTATAAGCAATCCTTTCTGTAACAGATTAAACTGAACTCGAAGCAAGTTTAGTATAGAGAATTCTGAGATAAACTATTTCAGTTATAATAGTCAATCCTCCTTCTTAGCGTTCAGAAGTTCTTTTAAAGATATTTAAAATACATCAAATCTCAGAAAATATCAGCTCTTCAACGTTTGAACCAATACTTTTTTTGCCCTTTGCTTTTCAAATTGTAAGGGAAGTTATTTCAAAGAGAGAGTAGAGTCTTATAAAATTGTGAGTTATTACCATTGTGAATAACAAATAAGATTGAAATTATCATTACATATTAGGTGTTGGGAGGTCAAAGAGAAAATCTGAAATTAAATAACCTGTACCTTTTGCTGAAATTCATCTTTAGTTTTTCCTAGGTTTTCTTCTAAAAGTGAGTTCCCAGAAGTTTCCTCAGAAATTTTCATTTTTAGTGTATTAATAGTTTCTTGGTGTTGTTTCAAAGACTCGAGAGCACTTCGTAATTGTTCTTGTGAATCTATGTTCTTGTTGAAGAAACAGAAAACAATTTCCATTTTTTAGTGACCATTTAATCATAGATAAGCAGTCTTATCAATGATGGCTCCTGTACCAAGTTTGAAGAGGTTCCAATACTTGTAAAGTTTAATCATTCAAAGCCTTACCAGATTTATAGTGTCTTGAATATCACTTTTGAGTTGGTCTCTCTCAATCTGCAGGCTCTCCTGGAGTTGTTTTAGGTCATCTTTTTCTCGGCTTAAGGTTTTCACTTCTTCTAAGGCTTTCTGAAGTTTCTCGGTAATCAGTGTTGTCTCCTTTTCTACAGCTTGCAGCCTAGAATCTCTGCTTTCTAATTGTTCCTTCAGTTGTTCCATTTCATTTAACCTTTCTTGACCCTCAGCTGTTTTCTGCTGAAGCTCTTGAGTTTTGTGAGAAAGCTTTAAAATAAGAAAAAGTAAATATGACATAGTAAAAGCAGAGTTTTCTGTAGAAGATAGAAATCACACTCAAGAAGACTGAAGATCATGTCTTTGGATATCATTTTGTACTAACCTCAGTCTTCAAAGCATCCAAACTTAAACCAAGATTCTCTGCTTCTTTAGAAAGATTTCCTATTTCCTGATTCATTCTCTCATTCTCTTCAAGGACCATTTTATATTTCTGCTCACAATCTATATGAAGGGTTTTAAAATCTTGAAATTCTTGCTCAGTGCTTTTATAATTCAACTGGGTAGTTGTTAGGTCATCTTTAGTTTTTTCAATTTCTTCCAGTAAACCTTGAATTCTAGTCTCCTTATGAGCTACTTCAGAAAACAATTTGTCTTTTTCTGATGTTATTATAGAGAGCTGTTCAGATTTTTCATGGATCTATGGAAAAAATTCAGGGATGTTAGCAATGTATGATCTGCTGAATCAATTTTCAGGAAAACAAGTTTTCCTCTGGGAGAGGGGATCATTTAGATCAAGCAAAAATTTGACTGGGGGAAGGCAATATTCTTACTGTTATTTCTCTACCCTGGCCTGTTTCACATTACCTTTAATGTTGTGTTCTCTAATGTCTTTGGGTTCTAGTAAGGATTGCACGGAGAAGGTCAATTAGTAGAAACAGGTAGGGTGTGACTTTATGTCCTTAGCTCTCACTCTAAAGTATTATGTGGCAGCAGGCATTTTATGGTTTTTCCCAGAATTTGACCTCTTTTACAAAAAAAGGCTTTGAATGTAGCTCATATTTCTTAAAATTCAATCTATTTATAATTTAAATGATGTTTTATTATTAAAAATATCTAAAAAGCATTATTAAAGTAATTAAGTAACCCACATCCAGTTCATGGATAGTTTCATAATTGTGAAAATAAGCTAGGAAGGAGATGAGAAGGTGGAAGGAGACTAAAGGAGAAACAAAGGAAAGAAGGTAATATAGCATGGTGGCTACATTCATGGCAGATTTCTGTCACTCAACTATTAGTTTGAGAACTATTTTTTTTGGATGAAAAGTTGCACCCTCTTTTGTACTTCTTCACCAAAAGATTGAAAAGTGGTAGTGACTACTTTTTGAAAGCTTATAGAATAACTAAAGAAAATGTTCCTAAGGGAGGAGGAAGACCGGCGCCAGCCCAGCCCAGACGGGAAGAGGAATCCTGGCGCCAAGCCAGAAGGGAGGAGGAAGCCCGGCCCCGCCCCACGTGCTAGTCGGGAGGAAGCCCATCAACCCTTAAAACCCATCAAAGGGGGTGTGGCTACCAGCACAGTCCTGCGGCTGATCCAGGTACCCGGTTTCTAACTCCCCCACCCTTAGCTAAGATAACTCAAAATATTTCCCACAAGCTTTTGGAAGTTGTAGCTATCAACGCAAAACAACAACTGTACAGGCACCTGGTTTCCACCTCAGACTAGAGTAGGGAAGATACAGGTGGAAGCTCATGTCCTTTCACACTGGCTACACCCACCACCCTGAACACAGAGGCTCAAGCTAGGAATAGACAAGGCCACCTACTGGAAGCAAAGGAAACAGTGTTCTGAGAGACTTTTTTTCTCTTTCTCTCTTTTCTTCTCTCTCTTTCTCAGCCTCAACATATGTGAAACCAAGAACTGTGCATGAACAACTGAATCACAAAAATAACATAGAGGAATTGCATTTACCCCACCTTCTCCCCATTTTTTTTCTTTATTTCTATCTTCTCTCTTATTTCTCTTTTCTTCCTCGTTATTTTTTTTTCTTTTCTTCATTTGTATTCCTTCTATCCCACTTTCAACCTCCTAACTTTTGCTATCTATACATAGGGTAACTATCTAAATGCAGATAGGAGGTTGAGTCTATACATTCTTTCATAAATTACCAGTGTATTGGTTAGAGTTCTCCAAAGTTGCTAAGTTAGTTTAACCTCATACCCTCACTCCTTTCCCTTTAAGTATAACATCCTTCGTCTGAAATTAAGTTTTCTATATGCCACCAGATATGGTATGCCTTTTATGAAACTAATGACTATATTCTTAAATAATAATTAAAACCAATATCTGTAGACTTAGAATCTAACTATAAATGTATTAATAATGAAAACTTGTGCTTAGATGATGTATTGCTGATATTGAGAACTGTTAACATTGTCATTCTCCGCAAAAAAGGGATTTTGGAGCTATACAAGAACAATATAAATATATAAGGGGAAAACCATTAACACAACAGTTTCACAAAGCTAGAAAGAAACATGAGCAGTATGAAAAGACAAGAAAACAAAGGACCACAAACAATACAGGTCAGTTCAACATTAGATGAGGTAATATCTGCAGCTGATGGAATGTCAGATAAAGAGTTCAGGATATACATGCTTCAGTGATCTGGAGTCTCAAGGAAGACATTATACAGCAAATTCTGCTAATGAAAGATCACTTTGACAATGAATTACATAAACAAATCCAAGAAGCAAAAGATCAACTCTATAGGGAGATAGAGGATATATATAAAAACACCAAACAAACAGAAATCCTGGAAATGCAGGAAGCAATAAACCAAATTCAAAACTCAAATGAGAGTATTACCAGCAGAGTAGAACACTTAGAAGATAGAACTTCAGACAACGAAGACAAAATTTTTCAACTTGAAAAGAACTTAGACAGCTCAGCGAGAATGTTAAGAAATCATGAGCAGAACATCCAAGAATTATGGGATAACATCAAGAAACCAAACCTAAGAGTTATTGGGATACAAGAGGGTACAGAGGTCCAAACCAAGGGAATGAGTAATCTATTCAATGAAATTATGTTAGAAAACTTCCCAGACTTAAAGAATGAAAAAGAAATCCAAATACTAGAAGCCTACAGGACACCGAATGTACAAAATCATAAGAGATCCGCACCAAGACACATAATAATGAAGATGCCCAACATACAGAATAAGGAGAGAATCTTAAAAGCCACAAGAGAGAGGAAGCAGATTACATTTAGGGGTAAACCAATCAGGATAATGGCTGATCTTTCAACACAGACTCTGAAAGCGAGAAGATCCTGGAACAACATATTTCAAACGCTGAAAGAAAAAGGGTTCCAACCAAGAATCATGTATCCAGCGAAATTAAGCTTCAGGATTGAAGATAAAATAAAAATCTTCCATGATAAACAAAAGTTAAAAGAATTTGCAGCTAGAAAATCAGCTCTTAAAAACATCCTTGGCAAAACATTACAGAAAGAGGAAATGAAAAATAACATTGAAAAACAACAGCGGGAGGTAGTACAGTAAAGGAAAAACTAATCATAGAGAAAAAACAAATCATGTTAAGTATCGTACATAACCAAATATGGCTGGAAGTACAAACCATATCTCAATAGTAACCCTAAATATTAATGGCTTAAATGCACCAATCAAAAGACACAGGCTAGTAGAATGTATTAAAAAAAAGATCCAACAATATGTTGCCTACAGGAGACTGAATCTGGTAGGAAAAGACATACATAGACTGAAGGTGAAAGGTAGGGAAAAATCATACCACTCATACGGACCCCGGAAGCAAGCCAGGGTATCCATACTGGTATCAAATAAAATAAGACTTCAAGCCAAAGTTAATCAAAAGGGACAAGGACGCTACATACTTCTCAAGGGAACCATACACCAACAAGAATTAATGATCATTAATATATATGCCCCAAACAATGATGCAGCTACATTCATCAAACAAACTTTTCTCAAGTTCAAGAGTCAAATAGACCACAACACAATAATCATGGGAGATTTTAACACACCTCTCTCACCCACTGGACAGACCTTCCAAACAAAAGTTGAATAAAGAAACCATGGAGCTCAATAATACAATTAATAACTTAGACTTAATTGATATATACAGAATATACCACCCAACATCAAGTGGATACACTTTCTTCTCAGCAGCACATGGATCCTTCTCAAAAATAGACCATATATTATGTCACAGGGCAAATATTAGCAATTACAAAGGAGTTGAGATACTACCATGCATTTTATCTGATTATAATGGAAGGAAATTGGAAATCAATAATAAAATGAGAAAGGAAAAATCCTACATCACCTGGAGATTAAACAATATGCTACTGAATGAACAAAGGGTTACAGAAGACATCAAAGAGGAAATTAAAAAACTCTTAGAGGTAAATGAAAACTCAGACACAACATATCGAAATCTCTGGAACACTATGAAAGTACTACTAAGAGGAAAATTCATTTCATGGAGTTCATTCCTTAAAAGAAGGAAAAGCCAACATATAAATGAATCACACTACACCTCAAAGCCTTAGAAAAAGAAGAACAAATCAGCAGCAAATACTGTAGAAGGCAAGAAATAATTAAAATTAGAGCTGAAATCAATGAAATCGAAACAAAAGAAACAATCGAAAAAACTGACAAAACTAAAAGTTGGTTCTTTGAAAAAATAAATAAGATGATAGACCATTAGCCACGCTAACAAAGAGAAGAAGAGAGAGAATCCAAATTAGTAGCTTATGGGATGAAAAAGGCAACATCACCACAGACAATTCAGAAATACAAAAGATAATTAGAAATTACTTTGAAACCCTATACTCTAATAAAATAGAGGATAGTGAAGGCATCGATAAATTCCTTAAGGCATATGAGCTACCCAGATTGAGTCAGGATGATATAAACAACCTAAACAGACCAATATTAAGTGAGGAAATAGAAGAAGCCATCAAAAGACTACCAACCAAGAAAAGCCCAGGTCCAGACGGTTATACAGCAGAGATTTACAAGAACTTTAAAGAAGAACTAATACCAATACTCTACAATCTATTTCAGGAGATAGAAACAGAGGGAGTACTTCCAAATTCATTCTATGAGGCCAATATCACCCTGATTCCCAAACCAGATAAAGACACATCAAAGAAAGAAAACTACAGACCAATATCCCTAATGAATTTAGATGCAAAAATCCTCAATATAATGCTGGCAAATCGGATACAAAAACATACCAAAAAGATCGTGCACCATGACCAAGTGGGATTCATCCCTGGGATGCAAGGCTGGTTCAATATACGGAAATCAATAAATGTAATTCACCACATCAATAGACTTAAAGATAAGAAACATATGATCATCTCGATAGATGCAGAAAAAGCATTTGACAAAATACAGCATCCCTTTATGTTCAAAACTCTAGAAAAATTAGGAATAACAGGAAATTACCTCAAAATGGTAAAAGCTATATACGCTAAGCCTCAGGCCAGCATCATTCTAAATGGAGAAAAATTGAAGGCATTCCCTTTAAAATCTGAAACAAGACAGGGATGCCCTCTCTCACCACTTCTATTCAACATAGCTCTTGAAACACTAGCCAGAGCAATTAGAGAGACGAAAGAAATTAAAGGCATAAATATAGGAAAAGAAGAACTTAAATTAGCACTATTTGCCGATGACATGATCCTATACCTAGCAGACCCCAAAAATTCAACCAAGAAACTTCTAGAACTAGTAAATGAATTCAGCAAAGTGTCAGGATATAAAATCAATACCAATAAATCAAAAGCATTCCTGTATATCAGTGACAAATTCTCTGAAATGGAAATGAGGACAACTACTCCATTCACAATATCCTCAAAAAAAATAAAACACCTGGGAATCAACAAAAGAGGTGAAAGAGCTATACAATGAAAACTACAGAACCCTGAAGAAAAAATAGAAGAAGACCTTAGATGATGGAAGGATTTACCTTTCTCATGGATTGGTAGAATTAATATTATTAAGATGGCCATACTACCAAAAGCACTTTACAGATTCAATGCAATTCCCATCAAAATCCCAATGACATTCCTTGTAGAAATAGAAAAAGCAATCATGAAATTCATCTGGAAAAACAAGAGACCCAGAATAGCTAAAGTAATTCTAAGCAGGAAGAGTGAAATTGGTGGTATCGCAATTCCAGATGTTAAACTATACTATAGAGCAATAGTAACAAAAACAACATAGTACTGGCACCAAAACAGGGCTGGTAGACCAATGGTACAGAATAGAGGACACAGAGACAAATCCACAAAATTACAACTACCTTATATTAGACAAAGGTGCTAAAACCATGCAATAGAGGAAGGATAGCATCTTCAACACCTTTTGTTGGGAAAACTGGAAATCCATATGCAACAAAATGAAACTGAATCCCTTTCTCTCACTATGCACAAAAGTCAACTCAAAATGGATCAAGGAGCTAGGAATCAGAACAGAGACTCTGCATCTAATAGAAGATAAAGTTGGTCCTAATCTTCATCACGTGGGTGCAGGCCCCAAATTTCTTAATAAGACACCTATAGCACAGGAGTTAAAACCAAGAATCAACAAATGGGACAAATTCAAACTAAAAAATTTTTTCTCAGCAACAGAAATAATATGTGAGGTGAATAGGGAGCCTACATCCTGGAAACAAATTTTTACCCCTCAAACATCAGATAGAGCTCTATATCTCTAGAGTATACAAAGAACTCAAAAAGTTAAACAACAAAAAAGCAAATAACCCAATCAACAAATGGACCAAGGACTTGAACAGAAACTTCTCAGAAGAGTATATACATCAATCAACAAATACATGAAAAAATGCTCACCATCTCTAGCAATCAGAGAAATGCAAATTAAAACTACTCTAAGATACCATCTCACTCCAATAAGAATGGCAGCCATTATGAAGAAAAACAACAATAAGTGCTGACGAGGATTCGGGGAAAAAGGTACACTCATACATTGCTGGTGGGACTGCAAATTGGTGCAGCCAATTTGGAAAGCAGTATGGAGATTCCTTATAAAGCTGGGAATGGAACCACCATTTGACCCAGCTATTCCCCTTCTCGGACTATACCCAAAAGACCTAAAAAGAGCATACTACAGGGACACAGCCACATCAATGTTTTTAGCAGCACAATTCACAATAGCTAGAATGTGGAACCAACCTAGATGCCCTTCAATACATGAATGGATTAAAAAAATGTGGCATTTATAAACAATGGAATATTACTCAGCACTAAAAAATAATAAAATCATGGCATTTGCAGGCAAATGGATGGCATTAGAGCAGATTATGCTAAGTGAAGATAGCCAATCCCGAAAAAACAAATGCCAAATGTCTTCTCTAATATAAGGGGGGTGACTCAAAATGGGATAGGGAGGAAGAGCATGAGAAAAAGATTACCACTAAATAGAGAAGAGAGGTGGGAGGGAAAAAGAGGGAGAAGGGGAATTGCACAGAATGGAAGGAGAACCTCATTGTTATACTGAATACATATATGATATTGTAATGAGAAAAAGAAAAAAAAGTGTGTCACATTAGATTGGATAGAGAGAAAAGATGGGAGAGGAGGGAAGGAGTAGGGAGGATAGGAAGGGCAGTAGAATAGAATAGACAATATGATTGAGGTATATACATTCCATGTATGTATTATATGTCAAAATACATTCTGTTGTCATGTATAACTAAAATAAATAAATAAATAAAAATTTCATAAAAAAAAAAAAAAATAGAGAAATCTGCCCTTGGGGGAAATTCTCAACACTTTTTGTGGTCAAGAAATCAAACAATCTCAATGTAAATTAAAGTATTAGATTTTCAAATAAAGTTATTTATTTTTGGTTTTGAAAAAAAAAATAAATAAATAAAAAGAAGAAAATGTTCCTAAGGTTCTTTAGTATGAAGTTTGCCATAAAGTAAGCACTCAAATTCTTGTTATTTTAAATTGTTTTTTACTTGTCAAGGAACCTTGAGTTTACTTATTTATTTGTGGTGCTAAGGATTGAATCCAGTGCCTCATGCATGCAAGGCAAGTGGTCTACCATTGAGCAACAATCCCAGTCCTTGTTATTATTATTATTATTATTTTTTAGAAAAGTAGAAAGGGAAAAGTTTGTAGGCTGTGCACTTAAGAATCATTTCCTAGTCTAAAAGATTTATACTGATTCATAAAGCTTTATTAGTGGTATGCCTTTATCTCCTTGCTTTCCTTTTTAAATAGATATGCAAATCTATCTATCTATCTATTTATTTATTTAAAAAAATTTAAATTTGTTCTTTTTAGATATATATGAAAATAGAGTGTATTTTGACATATCATGCATACATGAAGTATAACTTCCCATTCTTGTGGTTGTAAATGATGTGGATTATACTGGTTGTGTATTCATACATAAGCACAGGAAGGTATTGCTTTCTTTTACTCAATAAAATGAATCAAAACCTCCAAAAAGGTGAAGACTAAGGATAGGAGATGAAATTTTCTAATATGACATTTGATGATTATAAAAATGTCTGTGACATGGATTATTTAACCAAGTATGCTCTAAATATATTTCAAAAGTAAAATTTTTTTCTATCTAGTAGCATAAGAATAAATTAGAAGATGGAATATATTCAGTTCCATTGCTAACAAGTTGAATGTCTCTTGCCTGCTACTCAAAAATAAATTAGATAAAAATATTTCCGGCACTCTTTGTAAAAGTTCTTATTTCAAAACAAGGATTAGTTAGTCAAAAATCTGTTTACCTCTTTCCTCAGCATTTTCATTTCAAGGGGTAAAGATTTCAATTCTGAGAGTAAATCACCTTCTTTTCGTAGAGCTTCATTCTCTTTAGATTCTATATTCAGTTCTTTCTGTAGAAATAAAAACTTTTACAAAGAACACTTGAAGACTGCAGTAGTTAATATTTTGTTTGCTAAGTGGAATAAGCCAATCCCCCCAAACCAAAGGCTAAATGTTTGATATGCAGATACTAATTCTCAATAAGCAGGGGTACAGAGTTACTTTAGATTAGGTAGAGGGGAGTGGGTATGGGAGTAGGAAGGATAATAGAATGAATCAGACAGTATTATACTATGTACGTATATGATTACATGACTGGTGTGATTCTACATCATGTTCAACCAGAGAAGAGAAATCCATTTATGTATGATGTGTCAAACTGCACTCGAGTGTCATTCATAACTAATTAGAACAAATTTTAAAAATAAAAGAATGAAATATAATAATGAAAGATTATTAAAAATTTCTGTTGATAACATATATCTTAAAGGTATTATGAGGAAAGTAGATATCAAAAGTAAATCAAACCCTTGTATAAAATTATAAGCAATCCTTTCTGTAACAGATTAAACTGAACTCGAAGCAAGTTTAGTATAGAGAATTCTGAGATAAACTATTTCAGTTATAATAGTCAATCCTCCTTCTTAGCGTTCAGAAGTTCTTTTAAAGATATTTAAAATACATCAAATCTCAGAAAATATCAGCTCTTCAACGTTTGAACCAATACTTTTTTTGCCCTTTGCTTTTCAAATTGTAAGGGAAGTTATTTCAAAGAGAGAGTAGAGTCTTATAAAATTGTGAGTTATTACCATTGTGAATAACAAATAAGATTGAAATTATCATTACATATTAGGTGTTGGGAGGTCAAAGAGAAAATCTGAAATTAAATAACCTGTACCTTTTGCTGAAATTCATCTTTAGTTTTTCCTAGGTTTTCTTCTAAAAGTGAGTTCCCAGAAGTTTCCTCAGAAATTTTCATTTTTAGTGTATTAATAGTTTCTTGGTGTTGTTTCAAAGACTCGAGAGCACTTCGTAATTGTTCTTGTGAATCTATGTTCTTGTTGAAGAAACAGAAAACAATTTCCATTTTTTAGTGACCATTTAATCATAGATAAGCAGTCTTATCAATGATGGCTCCTGTACCAAGTTTGAAGAGGTTCCAATACTTGTAAAGTTTAATCATTCAAAGCCTTACCAGATTTATAGTGTCTTGAATATCACTTTTGAGTTGGTCTCTCTCAATCTGCAGGCTCTCCTGGAGTTGTTTTAGGTCATCTTTTTCTCGGCTTAAGGTTTTCACTTCTTCTAAGGCTTTCTGAAGTTTCTCGGTAATCAGTGTTGTCTCCTTTTCTACAGCTTGCAGCCTAGAATCTCTGCTTTCTAATTGTTCCTTCAGTTGTTCCATTTCATTTAACCTTTCTTGACCCTCAGCTGTTTTCTGCTGAAGCTCTTGAGTTTTGTGAGAAAGCTTTAAAATAAGAAAAAGTAAATATGACATAGTAAAAGCAGAGTTTTCTGTAGAAGATAGAAATCACACTCAAGAAGACTGAAGATCATGTCTTTGGATATCATTTTGTACTAACCTCAGTCTTCAAAGCATCCAAACTTAAACCAAGATTCTCTGCTTCTTTAGAAAGATTTCCTATTTCCTGATTCATTCTCTCATTCTCTTCAAGGACCATTTTATATTTCTGCTCACATTCTATATGAAGGGTTTTAAAATCTTGAAATTCTTGCTCAGTGCTTTTATAATTCAACTGGGTAGTTGTTAGGTCATCTTTAGTTTTTTCAATTTCTTCCAGTAAACCTTGAATTCTAGTCTCCTTATGAGCTACTTCAGAAAACAATTTGTCTTTTTCTGATGTTATTATAGAGAGCTGTTCAGATTTTTCATGGATCTATGGAAAAAATTCAGGGATGTTAGCAATGTATGATCTGCTGAATCAATTTTCAGGAAAACAAGTTTTCCTCTGGGAGAGGGGATCATTTAGATCAAGCAAAAATTTGACTGGGGGAAGGCAATATTCTTACTGTTATTTCTCTACCCTGGCCTGTTTCACATTCTCTAATGTCTTTGGGTTCTAGTAAGGATTGCACGGAGAAGGTCAATTAGTAGAAACAGGTAGGGTGTGACTTTATGTCCTTAGCTCTCACTCTAAAGTATTATGTGGCAGCAGGCATTTTATGGTTTTTCTCAGAATTTGACCTCTTTTACAAAAAAAAGGCTTTGAATGTAGCTCAGATTTCTAAAAATTCAATCTATTTATAATTTAAATGATGTTTTAACCCATATCCAGTTCATGGATAGTTTAATAATTGTGAATATAAGCTAGGAAGGAGATGAGAAGGTGGAAGGAGACTAAAGGATAAACAAAGGAAAGAAGGTAATATAGCATGGTGGCTACATTCATGGCAGATTTCTGTCACTCAACTATTAGTTTGAGAACTATTGTTATTTTTTTTTTTAGAGATAATTTTTAATATTTATTTTTTAATTATCAGCCGACACAACATCTTTGTACGTGTTGCTGATGATCGAACCCGGGCCGCAAGCATGCCAGGGGAGTGCGCTACTGCTTGAGCCACATCCCCAGCCGGAGAAGTATTTTTTTTTGGATGAAAAGTCGCACCCTCTTTTGTACTTCTTCACCAAAAGGTTGAGAAGTGGTAGTGACTACTTTTTGAAAGCTTATAGAATAACTAAAGAAAATGTTCGTAAGGTTCTTTAGTATGAAGTTTGACATAAAGTAAGCACTCAAATTCTTGTTATTTTAAATTGTTTTTTTAGTTGTGAATGAACCTTTAGTTTACTTATTTGTTTGTGGTGCTAAGGATTGAAGCCAGTGCCTCACGCATGCAAGGCAAGTGGTCTACCATTGAGCCACAATCACAGCCCTTGTTATTATTATTATTATTATTATTATTATTATTATTATTATTTTAGAAAAGTAGAAAGAGAAAAGTTGGTAGGTTGTGGACTTAAGAATCATTTCCTAGTCTAAAAGATTTATACTGAGTCATAAAGCTTTATTAGTGGTGTGCCTTTATCTCATTGCTTTTCTTTTTAAATAGATATGCAAATCTATTTATTTATTTTTAAAAATTTAAATTTGTTCTTTTTAGATATATTTGAAAATAGAGTGTATTTTGACATATTATGCATACCTGAAGTATAACTTCCCATTCTTGTGGTTGTAAATGATGTGGAGTTACACTGGTTGTGTATTCATATATAAGCACAGGAAGGTATTGCTTTCTTTTACTCAATAAAATGAAACAAAACCCTCCAAAAAGGCGAAGACTAAGGAAAGGAGAAGAAATTTTCTAAATGTGACATTTGATGATTATAAAAATGTCTGTGACATGGATTATATTACCAAGTATACTGTTAAATATATTTCAAAAGTAAAATTTTTTTCTATCTAGTAGCATAAGAATAAATTAGAAGATGAATATATTCAGTTCCATTGCTAACAAGTTGAATGTCTCTTGCCTGCTACTCAAAAATAAACTAGATAAAAATATTTCCAGCACTCTTTGTAAAGGTTCTTATTTCAAAACAAGGATTAATTAGTGAAAAATCTGTTTACCTCTTTCCTCAGCATTTCCATTTCAGGGGGTAAAGATTTCAATTCTGAGAGTAAATCAACTTCTTTTCGTAGAGCTTCATTCTCTTTAGATTCTCTATTCAGTTCTTTCTGTAGATCAGTAATCCTTCTTTCCAATTCCAAATTACAGAGCAAATCTAGGAAGTTTTTGGTGAATTAGAGGGCCAATGTTGTCAAATAGGTAATCTAATTTTCAAAGTTCTTTAACCAACCTTTTTCAAGGTCAGATCCAGTATATTTAAAAAGTAATTTTTAAACCCTTGTGATTTGAAAATGGAAAATTTCCCATTGAAAATGGAAACTTTGTAAATACTTAACATCAAAGAATATTAAAAATGAATGTGAAGTTACTAAAAAAAAATCAGTCTGGTGGATTTTTTATCATTGAAATATAGTTGTCAAATCAATTAGGTACATTTCTAGAGGAAGTCAGATTTGCAAAGAGAAGCCAGAAATTATAAAATACCTTTTGGAACTCTGCCATCTATAAGGGAGTTAAGTTTTGTTATTTCATTAAAAGCAGATTGTAATTCTTTGTCCAGGTCAACTTGCATCTTCTTTTTTGCTTCCAATTGGCTTTGATATAACTGAATGTCATTTTCCATTTGTTTGCAAGTGCTTTCAAGTTCTTTCTATTGAGGAAAAACATTGAAAATTCACAAAAATGTACTGAACATTAGAACTGCTTTTTTACATTTCTACATTTTTCACAAATTATTTACCATTTTCTCTTTCAGCTCCAGATTTTCACTTCTAAGAAAGGCTGATTCTTTTTTGGCATCAAGAGCTACAGTTTCAGCATCAAACAGAGTCTGTTGCATTTGTTTTAGATCTTCAGTGTTTTCCTAGACAAATTATAAAAAGGATTCAGTGAGATCTAATTTTGATAGATAAGAAAAATACTTTAAGTATGATAATTTAACAAATTGGCTACTGTTTAATAAGAGGTTTAACAAACTATTAAAATAGTTACTTAAATTCTAATGAAAATACATGGATAGCTATTTGAAATAAAATTTATGAAGTCATGCTCAAGTATTTATGATACATATTTTAGTTATCAATTCCAACTTAAGTGCTTATCTTATGATGATGACTGTGTACTTCTTCAGAATTTCTATTAAACAACTGAAAAATTCAAAATTTCGGAATCATTGACTTTTCATGGAAGACTGTCCCTAATTTACATTCATTGAAAGATTGATACGCTGGACTTTGTATGAATGCTTCTTTATGTGTAAAATGTCCATTTCTCAAAGTTATAGAGAGATTAAGATGATTAAAACCATGCCCAGTAGCTAGCCCAGTATGAGCATTTACTGTGGAGATGATGATGGTGCGCTAGAAATGTCTAGATAGTCACACATCAAAATAAACCTTATTTTTACCAATGAGTATGACAAATCCATTTTTATATTTTCTGACTTCTGAGTGTCTATGTATTTCTGTAGTTTCTTAATCTGGTCTTCTTTTTCTTCAAGCAGCTTTACTTTTGAATTTAGTTCATTCTAAAAGAATCAAATAAGAGTGAAAAAGAAGTTAACAATTTGATTATGAAAGTATTAAAAAGAACTTACATAATTTCGATCAACAAAAAATTCAGTTATTAATATTTAAAAATACAATTCCTCTACTTAAATATAATTCCTCTATTTTCTGTAGTCATGTTCAATTTATATAATATATATTTTATAGTTCTAGTTATTTATTAATAGAAATACCCACATGAATGCTCACCTCAAGATCTTGATTATATACTTCTGCATGTTTAACTAAATTCTTTAAGTTGGAAATTTCATGAATTAGTTGCATCTGTAAGAGTATATGAACAGGCAACAGAGCAAACCAATAGTTAATAAAGCAAAAAAAAAAAAAGATAGCGTTGATTCATTGCTTCAGAATTCACATTACCCATCACCGTTAGAAGAGATTGAGAGATCAATTGTTTAAGCTACTTCCAAGATCACCTCATTATTTAAAAATATAAGAATACCACCCAAATAAAACAAGAAAAAAAATCTCAGCATGACCTCAATAATAATTATATTTTCTGTTAATAAAGCTAAAATAATGTCATTAGCAAATTAGTAAGCAGTAAAGTGGTAATCAAAATTTTACTAAATATACTTTTAATTGATTTTTGCTTTGTATAAGATATGCACGAAAATCTATTCATCCTATTTTTTTTTCTTACCATAAATTATCCTTGTGGTTCTACACTGACATACTTTTCAATGAGTTATAATTTGGAATTAGATTTAGATTAGGGTCATTTCATGTAATGAGTTTACAATATTATTACTGTTCAAGATATATAGAAGTTTGGGATTATGAAGTACATCATTTTGTTTTGTTTTATAGTAAATAGTGGAAAGAATATGCTATTGCTTTATATTGATCATATAAAGTATAAAAGTAAAAGTATTTTTTATCAAATTTTCCTTTGTATCAAAATATCTGTAGCAGAAAATATTTGAGTACCAGAAAGTTTTGCATACAAATCAAGCAAATGGCAAGTGACTGAAGAAACATTTTCTCTTGAAATTACTTAATCTTTATAATTGAATAAGCTCTTAAAGAATACAATAAAATTCTGATGGAATTTAAGAAAATGCATCTTGTTTAAGTGATATTTTCTGGATGCTTAATTCAGTCTTGATTAGTTTTAGGTTTTGGAATGTAGCAGAGTAGACAGTCCTTAGGTCAGTGAAACAATGTGAGCTAACAGAAACATAATGGAGCCACACATGTAATTTAAAACTTTTTAGTAGGTACATTAAAAAAAACACACACACAAAAAGAAACAGGTAGAATTAACTTTAATATTTCACTTAACATGTCAAAAATTATTTCTGCATGTAATGAATATAAAAATATTGAAATATTTTACCTTCTATTTGTCATTCTTAAGTTAATTCAGACTGACCCAATTTTTATTAATTAATTCATTTATTTATTTACTTTTTAATTATAGTTGGACACAATATCTTTATTTTTATGTGGTGCTGAGGATCAAACTCAGTGTCTCACACAGGGTAGGCGAGCGCTCCACCTGAGACACAACCCAGCCCCGGAATGGCCCAATTTTAAATGCTCTATTGTCACATATGATTAATAGCTATCCTACTGTACAATACAACCTTAGATATTTGTATTGGTTTTGCTTTAAACAATAGCTCCATCTTTTATCTTTTCTTCCCTGCCTATTTCTAACTTTTATTTGCTTCTTTCTCACATTTACCAATAAGGGAGAAGCAAATAATCAATCTTTAGAAAACATTTAGGAAATAACAATTTAGAAAAAAAAAAATTCCTACTTCTCATCTTAAATTACATTTCAGCTTATGTTTTGCTTCTCATAAGTAAAAAGATTAATTTTGTAAAGATAAAAGTGTAATCTCCAAATGACATATTAAGATGCAGAGCATAAAGAGAAAGTGTGTAAAGAGCAAACATGTTCAAAACACAGGACATGATCAACAGTTAATCCACTGTGATATAAGAAAACATTGAAAATTTTACCTGTAATTGAACAGGCAAAATATTAAACCTCTTAAAAATTTCTGAGTTGTAAAAATTATTAAATTAAATAAATCAAGTTGAAATAGGTAGATGGACACATTTTCTCTCGTTCCATGAGACTGATGATATTTGACTTTTTAAATTCATCTCTCTAATGTTTAATATGTAAGCAACCATAATCACTACATTCCCACCTGAAAATTATCCATGACTTTGGTGATTTTTAGACAAAATCCTTAAGAAAACCAGAGAAATGATCACCTGTTCTGAGCCATAATTTGACTTTGTTCAAAATTTTATTCAAAATATACATTTTAGTCTTCAAAACTGGAGCTCTAGACACCATCCTCTTAACTATTTCCCTATATCATCCCCTGTAATAAACCCCATCTCACTGACTGAAGTCCACTCTTCTTTTCATGACAGTTTACACTTTGCTAATACGTATATTTTAAAGCAAATTGAATGAAACCCCGTGAAAAACTTTAATATAGACTTTATTTTTCTAAATACCTACAAAATGTAGGAACAACTGTAATTTCTTGATAAAATGAAAATGATAGCTTTGGCACAGAATTATTTTTTTTCTTTACAAAGCAAGAGGGTAAAAACTAAATGACGATATTAAAGATGATGTTCCTTCAGGTTACCTATATAGAAATCTGAAAAGCAGCTGCAACCTAATTCACATTTCAAGAATTTCAAAGTACTGGCTCTTACTTTTGGGAGGCTCACAGGTTGCTTTGCAAGTCTGATAACAGATAGGTATTTCTGTTTCAGAAAAATGATAGACTCAAAAAATTCTGTTTGTACACTCTAGTTTAAAGACAATTTGCACTAAGGAGTCCCTGAAATCTTAGTGATAGGTTGTAGATGTGAGTGGTGGGAATGTGAAAAATGAGGGGCTAATTCTATAGTCTGAGCCTATGTGGTAATGTGATAACAGTCCCCCTCCCCTATCTCTATGTTTTTCTGTTTTGGCTTTTTGTGGTGGTGCTGGGGTTTGAACCCAGGGTCTTACACATGCTAGGCAAACATTCTACCATTGAGTCACATTCCCAGCACTCAATATGTTTTTTATTTTTTTTTAAAGAGAGAGAGAGAGAGAGAGAATTTTAATATTTTTTAGTTTTCAGTGGACACAATTGTATGTGGTGCAGAGGATCAAACCCGGGCCGCATGCATGCCAGGCGAGTGCACTACTGCTTGAGTCACATCCCCAGCCCCACTCAATGTTTTAGAGAAGCAACTTATACAAAGTCATCCTGGCCCTGATCTGATGTAAGATAATAGCCCCCCAAAAAATAGCATATTATTCCCAGTGCTGAGAAATATATTTCTGAGATTGATCCTTTGATAAAAGACAGATTCCTCGCCTGGAGGCTGGTGAGCTCAATAGTCTCAAGGTCTGTAAAATCAAGTTCCAGATAAAATTGTCTGGTGTGGGCCAAGATGACTAAAAGTTGCCTTTAGGTCCTTGGCACACTATTTAATCTCACTGGAATTATAAATTTTCATTCCTGTGGGTTTCATTTATATATTCAGAAGTAAGATATATGCAATAGAGATTTAGAAACATGATATAATCCAACTGTCAATCAAGAGCTAGGAGTGGGGCTTGGGCGGGATTCTCCATAAACTGTCCCTTAACCCCAATAAAACTGGGACACAAGGAAGAGAGTTCTCTCATTTCTGAGAGGACACACTCTCTCCCCAGAGGGTGTTTTCCCCCATTTCTTCCTTCTGTTACAAACAACTCTGCTATACTTTTACTACACCTCATGTCTTACTTGAAATTTTCTCTTGTGAAGACACAAGAACTGATAATAAGACCTTTGGTAGCATTGGAACAATTTTTAAGTGCCTCGAGTCTGATGATTTCTGGACTAGGTTCTCTTTACACATAGCATAATATCATATGCTTAGAAAATTTAAGTGCCTGTTTTGTTTCCAAAAATTCCACTAATCAGCTTCTTGAACTAATGGAACATTCTAATAATGTTCCAACTATTTAGGAATATACATTTTAAAGAAAAATTCATTAGTAATTAGTACGCATATATAAGACCGTCAACTAGATCTTAATATTCCTATTGGTCTCAGGAAATAGCTATGCTATCTGCTATAGATAAAACTTATAGCACACTAATATGTATATATGTGTGTGTGTGTGTGTGTGTGTGTGTGTGTGTGTGTGTGTGTGTATATATATATATATATAAAATATAGCAACTATAAGAAAACTATTTCCTCAAGACAAATCCATCAATAGATAGATCCATGAAAGGTTCCCTCTGATGTTTTTAAAATCTCATTCTATTATTTAAAAATAATTATATGATATTTATTTCCATAAGAGACAGATTTCCCTGCCTGGAATAATATGGATGGAACTAAATATAATATAATTATTTTTATAACATTGTAAATTAAATATTTCTTTCTTTTTTTTTTTTTTTTGTGGTGCTGGGGATTTAACCCAGGGCCTTGTGCATGCAAGGCAAGCACTCTACCAACTAAACTATATCCCCAGCCCCTAAACATTTCTTAAATTCTCTAAATTGTGTGTGTGTATGTAAAACAGCTGATCCATAATATCTCAGTATTAGAAAGAAATATCCTTAAGGAAACGATAGTTCTTTTAAAGTTTCATATTTCGCTATCTTACCTCTTGATCTTTCTCAGCTTTTCTTTCTAGAGCCTCAAATTCATCCAAATCATTTTTCTCTTTTAATTTCAATCCCATTTCTTCATTTTCTCTTCTCAGTTGTTCACAGTCTAATACCAAATTATCATACTTAGCACGGAGTGAGTTCAATTCACTTTCTAAGTTTTCCTAATATAAACAAACAAACAATTCTACTCAGATGGAGTTCAGACCACATATTCTTTACTTCCTCAATTAAAATTTGGATTAGCTGAATATAATTTGACTTTGAGTCATTTGATGGTTTAGGCCATTCTCCATGTCTTTATGATGGCCTATATTTTGGTAAACTATCTAATTCAGAGTAACTTACTCTATTTAAAAAGGAATAAACAAAAATCATGTAAATAAATCATAAGTCTGCCTATGCCTGATAAGGAAAGGCCAACTACGAAGGTAGAGTAATTGTTAGGAAACCCATTTCACCACAATAAAGCTCATTATTTAACTACTAATTGGTCTGCCTTCTATTTCTCAGATGACTCTGAATTCAGGAAACAGAAATAGAGATCTTACTAATGACTTCTAAATCTCTAATGGTGGCTATGTTTTACCATACTTAAAGAAGCATATTTTTCCTTTCCATACTACTATGAGAAAGAGATAAATGTATGAGTTTAAAACAACAACAAAAAACTAGGCATTTTTTTTTTCTTTCCTTTAAAAACCAACTCCTAGGTTAAGTCTTAAGGACACAAAGGCACTTTGCCTATAATACTTTATAGACATAAACTAATGATAACAATAATTATAGGCACCATAATTGTATTCCAAAATTAAAATGAAATTTTAATAAATACATTATACAACTAGATGTCTTTGAACATGGACAATCTAGAAAGTAGCTTGGAATTTAAACTTATTGACTTATTCACTACAGTATTCTTTACTGCTTAGTTTTAATAAAACTATACAGGATTGGCCTTCTTTAACTATGAATTCCTCATTCAAAGATTCAATTAGCCTCAGACTGAAAATCTAGTTAGGCCTACAATGGTTGTCTCAATACTTAAAATGTAGACTTCTTTCCTTATCATTATTCCCTAAATATAGCATAACAACTACTTACATAGCATTTATATTGTGTTAGGTATTACAAGTAATATAGGGATGATTTTAAAGTATATGGGAAGATAGGCATAGGTTATATGAAATTATTAAGGCCTTTTCCTCTAACAGATTTCAGCATCTATGGGCTTTGGTATCAGTGGAGGTACTGGAACCCATCCAACGGATAAGGAGGAAAAACTTGTACTTTTATTTTTCTGTATTATCTAGTAAAACTATCCCACTCTGTTGTATTGTTTTATTGAATGCCTGAGAATTTTGACACTTCAAATTTTTTAAAAAATTTATTCTTATTTATTCATATCAGTATATTTTGACATATTTAGACAAACATGAAATATGTCTTATTCTAATTAAGATCCCAATCTTGTGGTTGTAAATGATGTGGAGATTCCCTGTGTTGTATTTATATATGTTCTTAGGAAAGTTATGTCTGATTCATTCCACTATCTTTCCTATTCCTGTCCCCCCTCCCTTTCCTTCATTTCCCTTTGCCTAAGCCACTAAACTTCTAGTTAGTCTTTTACCCCCGTGCAGTTTTCCAAATCAAAACAGAAATTCTAAAAACATTATAGATACTAAGATTTGCTGGTAAAGAGCTAGAAGCAATGTCTACCTCTGAGCACTTACCAGCTTTATAAAATTTTTAGACTGCCCCTAGATATCTCATCATTATCAACCAAAATATAAAAGTGAGGGAAATCTTTGTTAGAGCCTAAACTATCTCTGGTATTAAGTCAGAATTGATAATGTGCTACAACAACAAAGTCCAATAACAAACAAATTTAAAAAGAGTAAAAAGATCATATTCTGTAAAATATATTAGGTTACCTGGCTTAGTAGCTTTGTTGCTGAATTCCATTCTATCTCAGTTAATGAATCAAGAGTATTACTGAAGACATCAGACTCTAAATAGAGAGCTAAAATTTGGGGAAAAGGAAAAATTTTTCTATGAACTTATACATAATATTCCCTAATAGTCAAATTAAAGATTACAAACAACAACAACAAAAACACTGACCAAAGGTAATAAGCTCATATTAGCTAATATGTCCTTAGAGTATGAATGCCAAGATAACATTAAAAACAGATGTGATATTTATATTGTTTTGTAAATTAAAATAGCTTGTTAGAATTAGTGACAAAATGTAGAATCCTTAATACAATACCGGTAAAAAAGACAGATTCTAAATATGAGATCTGATCACTGTAAGTAGATTTATAAATGCCCTTAAAAAATAGATTATATTACCGGAGATACAATTTTGAAAGATTCCTATGTAAGTGCTGCCCTTTGAAAATTGGCAAGTTTAAGGCAGATGTCATGAATACTGTACAAATTTAATTGAGCAATTAGAAGGAAAAAACAAAACAAGGTGACTCATGATTCAACTACAGTGCATTATCCTTAAGAATTTTAGAAGAGTTTCATGAATGTTTACTTTTTCAAAATCACAAATGCTTATAATAATTTCCATTGCAATCATATCTAAAATACATACATTTTTACTTCAATGTGTTTATCACACAGAGTTATAAATGTAGTTCTATTTAAACAGGCACTCACATTCATCAATTTCTCCTAACACAGCACCATCAGTCTTGTGTCTTCTTGTTGTTACATTTGCTGGCATATTAAATTCATTTACATAGTTTGAGTCCTTCATTTTGTTAATTTTGCCAAAGCACCAAGTAACTCTTCGTTTTCTTTTAGCCTAAAGAAAAAAAATCAAAATTACTTTACACAGATCTATGTTCAGACATCTTAAAACAAGGGAACTACCTCTTATTTTTAAAAATTATTGATTTGGTAGAATTTTTAGGTTTAGTTTAATATTTTAATGTCTGAGGACATTCTAAGATAAGAAAATATACTCAAAATTTTCAAACCAGTGTTTCAATCCATTACAAAGTGAATAAAACTACTGCTGACTTTTGCATTCTTTTTCTTTGGGATCACACTCCTTCTGTTATCTGGGCATTTGTGATTTTCACTGGTTTTCTGCTCTCAACTTCACAAAATACTCAAGCCTGTTTGCTTTTACTTTTTTTTTTTTTTTTTTTTTTTTAAACCTCTTGACTGGTTACTTACTTTTAGCTAACCTTTTGTCTTTGCTCTTACTTTGTCCTCTTTCTCAATCCTTCAGGGACCTCCATCTCCGGTTTCTCATGCTACCCACCCTTTGGTCCTTACCACTGTTTTCTGCATTCTCTTCCTCTGCCTCTTTTTATAGTTAAACATAGTAGTTGTTTTCATCCTGACAAACTCATACATTCATGGAACTCAATTTTATGTCATGACTCTCCCCTTTTCTCCCCCAGATCCTCCCGCCCCTCTCCTATTCTCCTTCCCCTACTAGATTTCCTTTTGCTCATGTATTTATTTTTATTTGATTGGTTCTTTCTACCTATGCATAAAGGTGAAGTTCCCTGTTGTATATTTATATATGCACATAATATGATTTTTAAAGAATTCATTCTGCACTGCCTTTCCTTACCCATCCTTCCACTCTGCCTCTTGATCTCCTTTTTTATTACTGATCTTCCCTTTATCTTTATGTTATCCTATGCTTCCCTCCACCCTTTCCTTTATTTTACTCTAGCTTTTGCATGTAAGAGAAAACATTTAACCTTAGAGTTTCTGAGTTTGGTTTACTTCACTTAGCATGATATTCTCCATTTCTATCCATTTACTGGAAAATGCCATAATTTCATTCTTTTTTATGGCTAAGTAGAACTCCACTGTGAGTATATACATGTGTGTGTGTGTTTGCATATATTTCTTAATCCATTCATTTATTGATGGGCATCTGGGTTGATTCTACAATTTGGCTACTGTGAATTGTGCTGCTAAAATCATCGAGGTGGCTGTGCTGCTGTAGTGTGCTGATTTTAAATCTTTTGCTCTGCCTGCCTCTTAAGTGTATGTTTTCCAGGTTTCACAGCCAACATTATTCCCTGTCCCTTCCTGGGTATAAGTACCATCTCATCACATTCAATTCTCTCAATGATCCTATGAGTGGATCTTTTACTGCATCCTTTATATAGTCACCCCCAAATTTGGGGAAGTTGTAAGGCTGTACAATCAATTAGTAGCTGAGCCCATATCTGTAACTTTAGAGCCTATCTAGGTAACCACTGCACTATGTAGCCTCTGAAGAGTAGCTCTCTTCTCCAGGATACACTGCTTACTTCTATGTCTCACTGTATACTACCCTTCTACTTAAAATGGGTAATTTTTTCCATAGCCCACATTGCAAAAGCCCAGTCATATATAAAGCCTCATTTCCAATGACCCTTAGCTTAATTCCATTGGCTCCCTAAGCCACACTTGAATCTTGTCATTATCTGAACTCATAAACCTAGATCTGCCACTCTTGCCATAGTTGCTATCCTTCTACCTCATTTATTCAATCCCATTTTGACTGGTTAGCTTAATAGGGACTTTTTCCTTGTCCTTGTTATACCACTGTCTTCCTGACAGCTCCCTCTTTGATTCTCATATCATTATCTTTGAGTCCATAGGTCATCACTTCAATTATGTTTGACATTGGAAGTTAATATCCTCAAAAATCTCTGTCCTTCACACCTACTCCACACAACGTACGATCAGATGAATTATACTGCCTTCTGAGCCTGTATTAGCCTCTTGAGCACCGCTGAGTCACACAGACAGACATGAATCAGATCCTTTATGCTGCCTGGCAGGACTTTTCTCTCCCTTGTCAGGTTTCTTTTCCATTCTCAATAAGGGCCAGATTATTTTGAATGCTTGGTATATCTGTAAACTTGTGACTCAGTATCTACAACTGCCATCACACCAGAAAAACCAAACCTGTTTCACAAAGAAAATATAAAACTAAACTTACAAAAGTACAACTTGCACTGATATCTATCCTTTCCCTTGTGTTTGTTGAAATCTAATAAATTGGTCTCCTCTCCAGGGCTAGCTCCTTCTATTATATTCAAGAGTACATCCATTTGGTCTATCTCAACTCACTGTCAGGCAGCTTTCATCCTCACCATATAACTCAATTTAAATTTTTGCAAATGTGCTCCTTGTTCCTCAATGCAAATAGTTTTTGTCTATTTTAACCTTACTTAACTTCTTGGCAAAACATGACACTACTGATCACAACTTCCCTGAAATATTCTCTTCCCAGCTACCATATTCATCCTTCTTCACCCTAGAGCTGAACCTGGGCCCGTTTATGGAGTCTTCTTTTTCTACCTTTACCTAAAATGTTTTTTGGGGTTTTTTCCTTGTTATTCTAAGCTTTTCATTCTCAACTTGCTCAAAGAACAAACTCATCTCTTCCCATAATTTTAATTTAGATCTGTAGTAGCATGTGTCCAAACTGATTACACTGCCCATCTTCTGCACTGTTTCCATATATTTGCATTTTCACCTGCCTGACATCTCAAAAGATATTCCAAGCACTTCTACTGTTTTTCATTGTTACTTAACAAATTCTGCTACTAGCTTCCCAGGAGGCTAAGCAAGACTTTCACATTACTCTGGATACCTCTTTCTCCGTTTCTTTGCTCCTGACATCCAATCAATCACTAAGTTTACTCCATAAACAGCCCTCCAATTTATCCAATTTGCTCCCTCTCCAGAGCCACATTTCTTATAGAGGCCCAACTATTCTGATATGCATAGCAATCATGCTTTTTCTGCAATTCTGACATCACACAGTCTCTCATTATCTCCTTAACATAACGTTACATTCAAATATCACATGATGGTTTAACATGGACTGACCACTAGAACATTTTAAGTCCAAAGAATGCATCAAGTATTTTCATAGCTCCAGGCTTTTGCATATATAGGTCTCTTCCCTGTGCCATTGGGCCACTTTCTATTCACACTCAGTCAACCAATAGTTCTTGAAGGTCCCCTCTATATTTAGTATAGTGACTTGTGCATAGTGCCTATTAACAATAATTTATTAATAGCTTATATTTACTAAATTTGCTGTGTAGAAAGGATTGTATTAGGCACATTCTATGAATTATCTTACTTAATTCTCACAACACCCCATGAGGTATGTATCAAGCTATTTCACAAATAAAGAAATTACAGTGAAGGGGATTCAAGAAATTGCCCAATGTTAAGAGTTAGGAATTGATGCATCTGGGATTCAAATTCAGCCAGTCCAGATTCAGGGTCCTTCCTTCAGTTCACAATATTATACCCTAAAATGTCAACAAAAAACACAAACAAGCTAGAATCTTGATCACCACATTGATTTATATTCTTGATCAATGTTTCTAAGGTTAATAATTCTATTTCTTTAAACAAAAACATCCCCCTAGTGACCAGTGGTTCCTAATCATCTGCATATTACAAATAGATTCTTTAGACTTCTTGAATAAGACGCGCTACAAGTGGAAATTAGGGATAGGGTATTTTTGATGAACTTTTTAGGCAATGTTCATGTATAAGCAAACACACAAAATGTCTGGGTTTCTTGAATATATTGTATAAAAGAATAAGAAGTGCCTATTTTCTACCATATTTAAAATATATATATAAATATATATATTTTATATATAAAATATACATAAGTGCCTATTTTCTACCATATTTAAGCTGTTATCTTTTATTTTTTTACCTTTAATTCCTGTTGCATTGTAAGAGAAGAAGAAGTCACCAGCATTCGTGTTAAGTTTTGAATTTTTTCATCCTGTACTTTTTGAAGTAAATCTTTTTCATCCAAAAGTTGGGCCAATTGGTCTTTTTCCATTTCCTGGGCCCGAGTCTTTATACTGACCTACAGAATGTAATAATGGGTTATGTTAATAATAGATGTAGCTAGATTTTAAAAATTTGAAAGTAGCTTAAAAAAAGAATATGAAATATGCATATGATCTCAGAGAATTTAACTGTATTGAAATAAAATATACCCTAAGTGCAGAACTCTAATGTGCAGTTACTATAAACAATAATTTCTCAAACTTGTAATATAGCAAATTACACATTTCTTCTCAGGTCTCTATTCTATATACTACGTAAAAGATAAGAATACTGTTAAAACAGTTCTATTAATTGCTACGAATATCTAAATAACAGGCAGAAAAGTCAAAGAAGCTGAAATCTGTATACCAATAGCAAACACAGACATTTCCTTTCATCTTATTAGGCTACTACTTAAGGGTTAGAAGAGGAATTCAGCAGTGAAAATACAGAAGGTAGTTTTAAGTAACTATACATGGTCTTTCTTATTAACCTAAATTAATATGTACTTGTAAAACATTTTAAGAAAGTATTTCTACTTGGCTTATTTGAAAAAAAGTCATTAAGTCTTGAACTTTGGAAATGAAAAACAAAATTCAAAATAATTTCAAGAAACCAAATCTTTCAATTTATAGTAAACAAAGTTAAATTTTTATGAGTTGATTTCTTCTTAGTTAAAAACTATTTATTTTAAAATTAAGCTGTAGCAGCTCAGATATTCATGAATTTAGAATTTTGGGGGGCAGATCTCCATTATTCTAAATTGGTCCCTATTTACTGAAATAAATAATTTATACATACCTCCTCTAACTGTTTTTTAAGATCCACTATTTCCTTTCTATATCTCTTTAGGAGAGCTTCATCACTTGATACCTCATTAACATAAGGAGTATTCTTCATGTATTTAGCAGTGCTGGCAAACTGGGAAAAAATGAAGTAAAATATGTTTTAATACTAAAAGAAGTCATAACAACATTTAGGTTTCCTATAATCAAGTTTCTTGGAAGACAAACCAAAACAAAGTTTTCCCAGTTGGCTTAATATTTTTGAATACAGAGAGCATTGAATACAGAGAGCATTCAGAGAGCATGGTTCTTTTAACCATGTTCTGTGACTTACTCTGGCCAATAGTTTCAGAAGAGTTAGAAAAACACCTTGAAGACAGATGCAATAGAGAACCTACAAAACCATCCACCCCTCCCAAATGCTTCCTATACTTTGAAGCTCCTCTTCGAGCCAAAACCATCCCCCCTTTCTTTAAACTCTATTAGCCACTTAAATACTAATCCAAGGCAATCATGTCAGAAGACAAATCTTAATCTGCTCTATAAATTCTGTAAAGTCAGGAATGTTTTCTCTTAATCCAGTGCTCAACAGCTATTTAAAGCAATGGCTTGAGTATGAGTACTAGAAGTAACTTTAAGTGGGAACATGAAGGTGACCAGTAAATACTAAATTCTTCATTGAGAAAGCTATTCCATTGATGTTTTTCATTTTCCTTTCCTTCATTTTTAACAGAAAATGTTGGCCTTTAGCACAAAACCAAGGTGGGCAACATATAGAATTCAAGACTTATATTGTCCTATACACACATACACATATACATACGCAAATACATACATATACGTGTTTGTGTGTCTGTGTGTGTGTGTGTGTGTGTGTGTGTATCTACATATATAGTTTTAGTTACTTTCTACTTGTGAAGAGTAATCTTAGTTTTTCATTCATAGGATTGATAAAATTTGCTTTTATCACAAATTAAGTACAAAAAGTAAGTTATTTGAAGAAAATATCAAGTCAATTTCAGTCAAAATAACATTGGATATGGCTAAAATTATGGAAGTGGAATACAAAAGATTGAAGTCTTGAAAGTTAAATTAAGGAATGGTATTTAGTGGATAACACATTAATTTTATCATAACAAATGTGTTATGTCAATTTTAAAAAGTATACCAAATTTTAGTAGGTAATTTTTTCTTCTTAAAGTTGACTTTTCCCCATATTAAGATAAAAAAATCAAACTCACCTGAAGAGTAGTAAGAGTTTCATCAAAAGATACTGGAGTAATTGTGCAGATAATACGTGTTTTTGCATTTCCTCCCAAAGAATTCTGAAGAATTCGTGTTAATTTGCTATCTCGATAATTTATGAAACCACTTAACAAGAAATGAGTTTGGGAAGAAAAAGATTGAGAAATTTTTTATTATAGAAGTGGTTGTCTTTTAATACAGAACATTTAGTTTTAAAAATTAATTCTTTATTAAAATCAGTATACTACAGAAATGCAGCAACACAGCTGTATCAATGTTTGTAGCAGCTCAATTCACAAAAGCTAAACTGTGGAACCAACCTAGATGCCCTTCAATAGATGAATAGATAAAGAAACTGTGGTATATATATATATATATATACATACAATGGAATATTACTCAGCATTAAAAGAGAATAAAATTATGGCATTTGCAGGTAAATAAATGGAGCTGGAGAATATCATGCTAAGCAAAGTGAGCCAATCCCCAAAAACCAAAGGCAGAAAGTTCTCTCTGATAAGTGGATACTGATCTATAATGGGGGAGGGGGCAAGGGCAAAACAGAGGAACTTTAATTGGGCAAAGGGAAGGGAGGGGAGAGAAAGGGCATGGGGGGCAGGAAAGATAGTGAAATGAGATGGACATTATTACCCTAGGAACATGTATTGACTGCACATATGGTGTGATACTAGCTACATCATGTACAACCAGAGAAATGAAAAGCTGTGCTACAGTTGTATAAAAAATACTTACAATAAAAAGTATTTTTGGTAGATCAGTTATATGTATAAGAAGCTATGCTCACAGAATCCCAAAAGCTTTTGAATATGTGGAAGTAAATAAACTCCAGTGTTACTGAAGTGTTATAATTTTCAACCTAATGAGAAGCCTGAGTAAGTGTAGGTGTGTAATGGGATAAACTTACCCAATTTGTCCATCACTAAGTTTCTTGATTACTTGTCCCAAAATAAATAAGCTTCGATTTATATTACAGCCTTCCTTAAGTCGTACACCTAAATTTATGATTAAAAAAAAAAATCAAAACTGCCCCCCCATACTAGGTAACTAAGTTATTTATTAGTAAATGACAAGAGAAATTAGACATCAAAGAATCAGTTGCTAAGATGTGTGTTTTGGTTTGGACCTGAGCCCACCGTATTATAATTTTGGTAGGCATTCTCTTCATATTCCTTCCACCAATTAAGTGATTCAGAATAGGTATCAGCAGTAGGAAAAACATTACTAAGAATCAGAGGGACTACTTTGGGAGGATGAGGCAGGAGGTCACAAATTCCATACACACTTTCTCCATAATTCAGGTCTGATTTACAGATTTCTTTACATTGATTTTGTGCAATCTGTTGAGTTTCCTAGTTGAGATATCAAGTTTTCCTATGTAAAAGATGTACCACATCTTTTACATTATTAACGTAAATAACCTTTGTCCACATAAAATTCTAATTGGTTTTGTTTGTAAGAGTTATTAATTTCTATATATTAAATTTGTACCACACTACCTTTCTTTGGATTTTCATTTGTTTTATTACACATATAAGGAGAACTGGAAAAAATAGCCAGTTTTGCCATGAGACTAGATCCTATAGAGTTAAAATTTAGCTGTAATGTTAAGATTCTCCCAGGATAGATACACAGGGATGATATGCAGTATCATTTTTCACATAGTAGAAAAGCATCCTTTTCTTTTCAATGCTAACCATGGTCACGTCTCATTTTCTAATGAAGATTAGTCTACATAAATTTTGAAAGGGCAAAGGTGCAATGAAAGAATTTGTATATACTTACCATGTATCCTAGAATCAGAATGTTAGTACTGGAAAGATACTTCCTACTACCTTCCTTTTTTTCTTTTCTGTACTAGAGATTGAACCCAGGAGTCCTTTAAGCCAAGCTAAGCCCCCAGTCCTTTTTTTTTTTTTTTTGAGACAGAGTCTTGCTAAGTTTAGAGCCTTGCTAAGTTGCTGAGGTTGGCTTTGAACTTTTTTTTTTAATTTTATTAGTTGTTCAAAACATTACTTAGTTCTTGACATATCATATTTCATACATTTGATTCAAGTGGATTATGAACTCCCATTTTTACCCCGTATACAGATTGCAGAATCACATCGGATATACATCCACTTTTTTTAAGCCTCCTGCTTCAGTCTCCTGAGCTACTGGGATTATGGGCATGTGCCACTAGGCTCAGCTATCTTTCTTAATATCCTTACTAACTGTAGAAATTTAAATAGTTTTCGTGGAATTCTCATGGGCTTCCCAGATATACTAATCTATTAATTACATAACTTTAGCCTTTTAATAAATGCTACAATAGTTCAAAGAAAATAATTAGTCCTATATAGATTCCGATTTTCATGTTCGGGACTTTTAGCAGAAAATTACTATTATCAGTTTTAAAAAATGCTTAGAAGCATTTTTATCCCATAAAAGAATAAGAAGGCACTAAGACTAATTTACTTTACTAGTTCTCATTACCTTCAGCTCCTGTTTGAGCAGCTCTTTCACTGCCTGCAAGATCCACCAAATTCTGTAGGACAAATGAAAATAAACCTTCAGGAGGGATAATTAGAAATAATAAAGTCCAAACTATTGAAAGAACATTTTTAATACATGGCATATCTGAATGACCCATCTAAATTCTTGTGTTTCTTCTTAAGATAATATATCATCTTGAGTCAAAGTAGTCTCTATGTGTTTTCTTTCTTTATGACATATACTCTGTCATGCTGCAGATCACAGTAGGTTGTTTTCTATATAGTCCAAAACTTTACCAAGGTGAACATGATTCTTTGCAACCCAGCACTTGTGGCAACAGTAGGTTCTAACATTCTAAACTGCTCTTATTACTCTTTATTCAAAAACCAGGACAAATGTCACCTTTTTAGTGTAGCTGTGCCAACTTTACTCTTCCTACCCCACACTTTGAATTTTTTTTGAAACGCTACTTCCACTATGTACCCAGAACACTTTATTAGATATGACTTACTCTTATAGTTGAGTAACTCCTGTAGAGCTAGTCATTTGAGTCCTTGACGACCCTGTAGCATCTTCAAAAGCATGGACCTCTTTCATTTTACAAATAATAGTGGGGAAAAAAAAGTGAATATCTATCATGTTCTAGGCAGTGCATTAGTTGCTGGGGAAATAGCAGAGAACCAGACAAATGAGGTCTCTGCTCTCACAGAGCTTATATTCTACAGAAGAGGAGGTTGTTAAGAAGAGAGAAAAAGACATGTGAGAAATATATTGTGATAAATGTAATGGATAATTCAAATAGAGCTGGAAGAGAGCAGAGGGAGGAACAGAACACATCTTCTGGATGGGGTGGCAGGGGAAGGCCAGTCATCAGGCTAAGAAAGGCAGTTATGAAAAGATCAAGGGAAATGGCAGTCTAGACAGAGGGTAAGCCAGCATACCAGGTCACAAACCAGAGTGCCCTTGGTGTGTTAAAACATGTAGAAAGGGCAGAGTGGTGTAGTTGGTGAACTTAAGCAGGAAAAAGACAGGGTAAGAGAAAGAGTGATCACATTATGCAGGGTTTTTTAAGCAAGACTAAAAATTCCAGGTTTCCTAAATGCAACTGGAAGCCACTGGAGGGTTATATATGGGGGAATACTAATACAATCAGATTCAACTTTCTAAAGCATCAACTGTGCCCATGAGTGGAGAATGGATTAGAGAGGGACAGGAGCGGTAGCAGGCAGCCAAGGTAGAAGACTAGTGCAGAATCCAGGTGAGATGATGGCAGCTTGTTCTGGAGAGGCAGCAGTAGAAATTATCTGTGTATTAAGTAACAGAGGAATGTATCCTTTATTCTTTTAATCTCAGAACCCAGCATTGTGCCCAGAGTATGAGAAACTCTCTCTATATATTCAGAATACATTAAAAGAAAGAGCTTTAAGTATTTTCTCTGTGGAGATTTTCAGGGTGTAGGCAAGTAATTATAGTTCTATAGTTCTATCTCAGATACTTTCTTCTCTAAAATAATCAGAAGTCTAATGGTCCTTACACAGTGTCCACTACAGATGATCCAGATTCATAATCAAAGGCAAAGTGGTGAAGGAGTGAAGCAGCATGAGTGAAGTCATGACAGTGGGAACAAGTACTCCTAACCAAAGACACCTATCCAAAGCTTCCAAGAGGCCCCATCTAGGAGAGGAACTCATGTGGAGCAGAGGAAGTACATTTCTTGTCCAAGAAGTGACATAACAAAAGCAGTGCTTAGATAAATTTCAAATTTGTATAACAGACTGAAGAAAGGAAGACCAGAGTCATGAAGGCCAGGTTTCAGGAGATCAATGTAGTAATTCAAGAGAAACGAGGATCTAAATGAATATACCACAGGAATGTACCAAAATAAGAAACGAGACAACAGGACAAAGAGAAATACCAACAAAGATTAATTGAATTAAAGAGTTAAAATTGACAAAGCTTTCCTGGAAAAAGCAGAATAGTCACTACTGTTGTAAGAAATTAATTTTATATATACTGCAGTTTGAGATAACAGTAGCATTCATAATTCCAGCAATCTTAGAGACTGTAGGTAAAAATAAATATTTAGCAATCTTCAACGCAGAAATGTTGAAAGAATATCTGAGTGTAAGAATCTGAAGTAAGAAAAGCCACAGAACACTCCTGAGTTTTTGTTAGAAGGGCAGGAGAAAAGAAGACACAGAAGGGAATGGAGGAGTAGAGCTGAGAGAACCTAAATATCATCATCCCCACAAGGCCAGGAGACAATTAGGAAAGAGTCACCTCCAAAGAGCCAGAAGATGATTCTTCAAGGAAGACTTCTTTCCAAGAAGATTCTTACAGGAAGTGGGTAGGCCAAAGGGATGTCCCAGATAATGTCCAAGGACCACAGATAACAAAGCATTGAGGAAGGTGAGGATAATCACCAAATAGAGCACTGAATACATCAAGCGTATTTAAAAGAAAAAAAAAAAAAATCACTGGTGTTGGAAGAGGTTAGTTTGTTTTTGTTGTTGTTACATTAAAACAACATTAAAGTCTACTAAAATAAGAGATACACTTTTTACACTAAAATAAAGTTAGAATGGAATAGTAAGAATTTGCTTTCATGAAATCTGAAAATAAATAAATATACTGTTGATTGATTTTTTCTCTATAGTTTTCAAATCAAATAAGGTAGTCTTTTTTTTTAATATGGCAAAGTCTTTACTTTTAAATTATTATCAGAACACCAAATAATAATATGTAACAAGTTCTTGAGTCCTACAGTCTCGTAATTTTGTTTAAAATAAACAAAAAACAGCCCAAACAAGTATGTTAGTATTCATTGTTCTAACCAAATAAGGTAATCTTAAATCACATCCCATATCAAGCTGAAGAATTTAGGCCTCGCAAAGCAATCCTTAGTGAGAAAAGTGAAGCAGGAGGTATCACAATACCACATCACAAATTATACTGCAGAGTTACGGTAACAAAAATACCATGGTATAGGCACCAAAACAGGCATGCAGACCAACGGAATAGAAGACACAAAGATATACCCAATAAACACAGTTATCTCATAGAAGACAAAGGTGTCAAAACCAAAGATAGCCTTTTTAACAAACTGTTCTGGGAAAACTGGAAATCCATATGTAGTAGAATGAAACTTAACCCCTATCTCTCATCCCACACAAAACTTCATTCAAAGTGGACCAAAGACCTAGGAGTTAGACCAGAACCCCTGCAACTGTTAGAAGAAAATGCAGGAAAAACAAAAGAAGAAAATGTAGGTCCAACATTTCAACATGTTGGCTGAGGAACTGACTTCCTTGATAAGACTCTAAAAGCACAAGAAGTAAAATTAAAAATAAGTAAGTGGGATGGCATCAAATTAAAAAGCTTCTTCACAGAAAAGGAAACAATTAAGAGTGTAAAGAGAGCCTACAGAATGGGAAAAAAATCTTTGTCACTTATACCTAAGTTAGGGCATTGATATCTATACAAAGAACACAAAAAACTTAACACCAAAAATACCACCACCACCACCAACAACAACAACAAAACCAAACCAAAAAACAAAGACACTCCTCCAATAACCCAATCGATAAATGGAAAAAGAAACTAAACAGATAATTCTCGAAATACAAAGGGTCAACAAATATATGAAAAAATGTTCACCATCTCTAGCAATTAGAAATGAAAATTAAAGCTGTACTGAGATTTTCTCTTACTCCAGTCAGAATTGCAAGCATCAAGAATACAAATAATAGTAAATGCTGGTGAGGATGTGGGAAAAAGGTGTACTCATACATGTTGGTGGGATTGCAAATTACTGCAACCACTCTGGAAAGCAGTATGGACATTCCCCCCAAAAACTAGGAATGGAACCATATAACTAAGCTATCCCACTCCTCAGTATATATTCAAAGGATTTAAAATCGGCATACTACAGTGATGTAGCCATCTCAATGTTTATAGCAGCACAATTCACAATAGGCAAGCTGTGGAGCCAACCAACATGTCCTTCAACAGATGAATGGATAAAGAAATTGTGGTATATAAACAACAGAGTATTACTCAGCCAAAAAAAAAAAAAAAAAAAAAAAATGAATGACTATGGCATTTGCCAGCAAATGGATTGAACTGGAGACTATCATGCCAAGTGAAATAAGCAAGTCCCCAAAAGCCAAAGGTAGAATGCTTTCTTTGATATGTGGTAGCTAATCCAAAACAAAGGAGGGGATTAAAAAAAAAAAAAAAAAAGAATAGAAGATCAGTGGAGTAGACAAAGGGGAAAGAGGGAAGGGAGGAGAGACGGGCTAGGGAAAGACAGTAGAATGAATATTACATAACTTTCCTATGTACATAAGTGAATATATCACAGTAAATCTTACCATCACGTACATCCGTAAGATACTAATTAAAAAACAACAACAACAAAACGATGAGTAAATAGCAAAAGGAGAAGAGGGAAGGAAACAGACAGAGGGAGGAGGGAGAAAAAGGGGAAACACCAGAGACTGAATTAGAACAAATTATATTCCATGCTTTTATAATTGTTAATATGAATCCTATTGTCATGTATAACTAAAAACAACCGATTACACACACACACACACACAGAGAGGAAAAAAGAAAAAAGAATTTGATGGAGAACAGATCAATAATAAAAAAGGATAGGGAAGGAGCAAAAGACAGATATGGTATAGTGTAGCAAGAAGGTAATGATGTACTTATGTGGAGAAAAGGGAAAGTTTGCATAATGCTCAAGTTCAGTAAATATTTATTGCAATAAATATGCAATATGTTGGGGCTACAAAGATGAACATGCCATCACTCTTCTCTTCAAGGGATTTATAGTCTACAACCTTGTTTATGGCCTGGGTGTGAAGCTCAGTGGTAGAGCATTTGCCTAACACACACAATGTCCTGGGTTGGATCTGCAGCACCCAGCAAAAAACCCCAAAACAAACACACACAAACCACCATTTATAATATAAAACATATATTTTTATTGTTTCTAAAAAAATAATTAAAAAAGACCTGAATAATGTAATTTGTTTTACCCATTCTATCTAGTTTTTGTTGTTGCTGTTGTTGTTGATCACACAAGTCTGAGTTTTAATTAAAGAAAAAAAAATCTCCAAATTCCAAGATTACTTAAACTCTTAGATATGCATAAAAAACAATCTTACTTCTTTGGTGGTTAGAAAAAACTTCAACTCCTGTAAGCCTTACATCTAAATTTTAGGAGATGGGAGCCATGATATAACAGAAAGAAATATTCTCTAAATTCTTCCTACAACATTTCTGCTAGTAATCTGATATTTCTGACAAGACTGGTTAAACTGCCAATTAATACCTATATTTTCCTATTTAGTTAACAGTTCTCATAAAACCAAACAGCCAACAGCTAATGACATTTTGTTTTGGCTCCTATGGTACATTATTATGATTCATTAGTACTCACCAAATGGGACACCTTGATAGATCCTTCACAATTAGAAGGTTCACCTTTCTCTCTGCTTTCCAAAATCTAGACAGAAAAGGCAACTTGTAGAAAATTAGTGTATTCTTACTTTGAAAGATAAAATATTGGGGGAAATAATTACATACCATCCTGAAAATAGTGTGAGAACGACTACTTCTTTGATTCATTTTTGTTATTCCATAATGTCTGTTCTCTGTAAAAATGAGTTATATTTCAGCTATATACATGTTAAAGTTCAAGAAAAACACTGATTTTATTTTGACCTAAGTGCGATTTGAAGCCTATTTTATTTTAGCTTAACAATTAAAAATGGGATTATTGAAGTTTTTGTAAGCATTTTAAAGAAATACAGCAGTCTTACTTTCTCCCTTTGTGATCCACTGCAAAGCCATTTCTGAGGTATAAACCACTTCTTCTGTGAGATCAGCAACATACACATTCCTCTGAAACCAGTAATTATGGAAAGATTAGAAAAAAAGTCATTTGTAAGTTTACTTTTCAAAAAGATAGTATAAACTATTTCAGAACTTGAGGAAGTTAAAAAAATGGATTATTCTGTAAAAAAAAAATAGCAAACAACTCTATGAATAATCACAATTCACTATGTACATCAAAGCCTACCATCTTGCTATTTTTAGGCACTTAATCTATCAGTATTTTAAAACTACACAGATTGCTGAAAAAATGGATCTCTCTGTAAACACTTAAAAACAACAAACAAACAAAAAACCATAGAAAGAAAACCAAAAAAAAGGAAATACTTTTAAAAAATATGCAGAGCAATTCCAATAAGTGAATATGTTTTAAAGCCATCTAACTCGAATACTCACGTTGATGTCTTCCCGAATTATTAAAGGTTTCATTTTTTGAGTGTTACAGAGTAAATCTGTGATGATTTCATTGTATATCTCCATGTAAGACACCCGTAAGAGAAATTCTCTCTCAGGAAACTAGGAGGAAAAAAAATGTGTGAAAGCATCAGAAAGCATCCGTTTATGAAAATCTAATACTGGGGCTGGGGATATGGCTCAAGCGGTAGCGCGCTCGCCTGGCATGCGTGCGGCCCTGGTTCGATCCTCAGCACCACATACAGACAAAGATGTTGTGTCCGCCAAATACTAAAAAATAAATATTAAAATTCTCTCTCCCTCTCTCCTCTCACTTAAAAAAAAAAAAAAGAAAAAGAAAATCTAATACTGAACGCTTACCCATTATTATTAAAGAGGTAAGGAAGGTAATAATCTTTGTAAAACAAATAAAACCCATGGTTCTATGTTCATAACAAACATAAAAATAAAAAAGCATTGTTTTAGAAATAATGAAAAGTGTGCCATCATGAATAAGAGGAGACCACCCAATCCAACTCTCCAGACTCAAAGTAAAACCCTAACAAGAGATGCTCTTATTTTAATGAAAACACTAACTCAAACCCAACTGTAACTAGTTGTGTATTCTGACCTTCTGCTTCTCTTCTTCTTCTTCTTCTTTTTTTTTTTTTTTTTTACCAACATCTACTTTTTATTGCAGTAACCTGTGGGGATAAAAGTGAACCCTGTGCTATGCCTTTTTTCCTATCTCATGGAACTCAAGAGATAAATGTAAATTTGCCTCCTTTTATCATTATAAAAGAAAACTCTAAGACTGCTATCCAATTATTACTATTTTTACTAGGAAGTTAGCTAAGTTATTACCTTCTTAATTTTTTGGAAAATGTCATGAATTGCCCTGGGTATAACTCCCAAACAATCTTCTGAACCCATCATAGTATGTGTTTTTCCTGAAGCAGTCTGCCCATAGGCAAATATAGTGCCTATAAAACAAAATACACACATGCAAGGATTAAAAATAAATCTACAGTGAGTGAAACTGTCAATGCTTGTTGAGTAGATACTCAAGACTAAAATGTTTCTACGGCATCAAAGGAATACAAACCATTGTAGCCTTGTATAGCAGAATCAATGATAGGTACTGCTATTTCCTCATAGACATTCTTAGTAGTTTCACTACTATGAAAGACGCGATCTAAGAAAACAAGAAAAACATAGATGTCAAACAAATCAATTGTGTTCTCACTCTGAATTAGTAATCACTCAAAGAAATAAAATTGTCAGGGACTAGGATGACAAGATATTTAAGAAAGTATTTTCTTCAACCTTTTTGTCTTCTGAAAATACACAAAGATAATGTGTTGGTCCCCATACAGAAAAAACAAAAGTCACCTAACCTTTGTGTTTTCAAATGGCAGTAAGGCATAGTGGTGCATATGGAGCTCTGGAATCTAAGCTGTGTGACACTGACCAAGGGGGTTACTGTCTCTGTGCCCCAATGTGTAAAATGGGCAGATATTATCATCATTATTGAATTATTGTAAGTATATGGTTAATACCTAGGAACCATTACTGTGCTTAGAATTAAGGGTAGCTCTTGCACTGATGAGTTTGCCCTCCTAAGGTTTGATTTCTTTGCTTTTGCTAGGGCACACACAAAAATGGATCTTTGTTTTAATGGTGGCTCACAGGAAATAGATGTGTAAATTGGGAGGGAAACATACTGATTTGCTGTAAGAAATTCAGTGATCATGCTGCTCTATCATGACCACATATCTGCCCTGCAGGCAGAAGTGTATGAGAAATCCAAGTGCCAACTGGAGGCTGCTCAGGTGACATGATTTCAGAATGAGGAGAACTGGTAGATGACTCAAATTTTAATGCCTCAGGCAGATGGAGGAGTCCAAATCTTTGATGACCATACGTAGCCACTAAAACCCTATAGTACAGGAGTCTGAATGCTTGGGTATCCCTTAATTTAGATTTACAATGCCTGGCACAGACTGTTTTTACCTTCTAAAAAAGTTATGCTAAGGGGCTGTGGTTGTGGATATTCGAAAGAAAGCAGTAGTAAAATTGTAGTAACCCAGGGATAAAAGTGAACCCTGTGCTATGCTTTTTTTCCTATCTCATGGAACTTTCCTATCTCAAGGCAGATTACTTGCCTAGCATGTGTGAGGCACTGGGTTCAATCCTCAGCACCACATAAAAATAAACAAATAAAATAAAGGCATGTTGTCTATCTATAACTAAAAAATTTTTTTTAAAAATTATGCTAATACCAACAATCATTTACAAGCAATCATTTCATCTTCTATACTTCTCTGCTATAAAACATTACTTATTGGTTTTGTGGTTTAACACCAACACTTTTATTCATTCTTAAAATTATTGAGCAGACCTGTTTCTGTCCAGATTTGGAAGCAGTTCTGTTAGCATGAATAGAACAGATTGGAGACCAATTCTTCCACTTGCAGATTGTGTGACTCTAGCCCTCTATTTTGGTCCCTCATTAAAATGGGAAAGCAACAGTACCTACTGCACAGATTTGTCAGGAAGATTTAACAAGTATATTAACATGAACTGCTCAGAACAATGGCTGGGACATTATATATGTTCAGTCAATGAAGAAATCAATTTAGTTACGTTTAAGGCCTCAAAGTCCTTTTGGCATAGCTAGCCTTCGTGTTTCATTGTAGCAGAACTTTTTTGGATTACTGGACTAAATTAGATCCTCCACTAAAAATTCCCACAAAGCTTATCTTATCATGAATTTAATGCCTTTAGATAAGCTCCACAAAAGCAGAGATGAGTCCCTGATATATTTTAGCACATAAAGAAGAAACATCTTCTTCATTAAGAGTTTGAAAATAACTGCAAAAAGAGTATACTAAATTGAAAGATCTTAATGATGACTTGATACTGTACAATATACTTTGGTTTTATGGAGTTTTATGCTATAAATAAATAAACGAAAGGAGAAAAACATTAGTTTCAGCTAAAAGGTACTAAAATTATAACTGTGCTTTCAATATCAATTTATTATCTTTCTTTTCATCCATGATGGATAAATAATTTTTTTTGGTTCCAGTGAAGCAGTTTACAAATCTTTAATGACAAATCTAGTGTTACTGATATGCCTTTAGTACTCTTAATAGTAAAAGAATAACAGGCTTAACAGGCTAACTTTTTTTTTTTTTTTTTAATTATAGATGGACACAATATCTTCATTTTGTTTATTTATTTTTATGTGATGCTGAGGATCAAACCCAGTGCCTCACATGTGCGAGGCAAGAGCTCTGCCACTGAGTCACAACCCCAGCCCAGGCTAACTTTTGATGCTATTATAAGCTTACCGAAATTGAAGGATTTACTCCCATCAACTTGATAAATAGCATTACTGTCAGTTTTCCAGTAAACTTGTGTAGCTTCTCCAAGTTCTTCCTCTCTAAAAGAATAAAAACACTACATTTTAGTATAATATAACTTATCATAGAAGTCATGTTATAGGAAGGATAACTTAAGAGATTTTATGTTCTAAAGAACATTTTAAAAGATGGTAACAACTAGCCAAGTGTGATACTGTATGCCTATAACACCAGAGACTCAGGAGGCTAAGGTAGGAGGATCACAAGCTTGAGGCCAATCTTAGCAACTTAGCAAAACCCTGTCTCAAAATAAAAAAAAATGATAGTGTCCCTGGGTTCAATTCCCAGAACCAAAAACAACAACAAAAGATGGTTATACCTTTTATCACATATATAAGGAAAAGATGAAAAGTCCATGTTGGAGGTTTCAGAGTTCAACTCTCTAAATAGGGGTTTAGTGATCTCCAGTCTGTGGGAGGTCATCCTCGAACATGATTTGAGTTACCTCCTTGGCTGGGTGAGAGGCGCTTAGACACAACTGTGTTAGAGCCTTCTTACCCAGCCAGGGAGGTAACTCAAATCACTTTCGAGGATGGCCTCCCACGGCAGTCCTCTCATGGGAGTTTCCTTGTGAAGCCCTTCACTTCCAACTTCCCACCCAGTACTGGCAGCTGAAAGGATAGATTCAAAATACAACTCTGCTTGGGAGGGAGGGAGGGAGGGAGGGAGGAAGGAAAGGAAGGGAAGGAAGGAAAAGAAAAGAAAAGAAATTAGGAAAACTATCCTATTCACAATAGCCTCAAACAAAAGAATACTTGGAAATCAACCTAACAAAATAGGTGAAGGACCTCTACAATGAAAACTATCGAACACTAAAGAAAGAAATTGATTGAAGAAGACCTTAAAAGATGGAAAGACCTCCCATGTTCTTGGGTAGGCAGAAACAGTCAAAACAGTCATACTACCAAAAGTGCTACACAGATTCAATGACCTTCTTCATAGATACAGAAAAAGCAGTCATGAAATTCATTTGGAAAAATAAGAGGCCTGAAATAGCCAAAGCAATTTGTGGTGAGAGAAGTGAAGCAGGAGGCATCATAATACATGACTTCAAATTATACTACAGAGCTATAGTAACAAAAACAGCATGGTACTAGAACCCAAACATATAGGCATGATTGGTCAGGAGAAAAAGCAGGAGGCTTTGGAAATGAGAGTTCAAGTCTTAGCTGGTACTGGGGTGGTTTCCAAGGAGCCATTTATCTTCTATAACCTCAATTTCTCATCTGTAAAATTAGAGAATTGTATTAACTGATCTCCAAGATCAGTTTTTTTTCCAGTTTCACAGCATTATGATTTTTTGAATTTGAAATTAATATTTCCCAAACAGAAAGACTTAAGTATAATCAGGGCTGACATATAAACATAAAACAATAAATTCCATTGGAGTCAGGTGTGTCTTATTGTTGTTTTAATTGCCAATTAGATAAAGGTGTGCATACTACCCAAACTGTCTCTATCCAGTGAGTAGATATATAAAAGTAAAGACATTCAAATTTGGAAGAAAAAAATATAACTCTGATTATGTCCTATTGCTTCAAACCTTAAAAACCTTCTAGAAACTTATGAAATACTTAGCATGGCACAGGACACATGGACCATGTCACTTCTCTCTTCAACCTCATTTTCCTCTAAATTCCTGCATACACCTTAAGTGTCAAACAAATCAACTAATCTGAAGCTGTTCCTAAAATGATGTTAGCTTAACCTCTCCATACCTGGATTACCATTGTCCTTCCCTTCCATTAAGTTACTTACTTATTCTTCCATTCATGAAAAGTGTCAGGACTTTACAGCCACCAGCCTGCCTCACCCAAACTGTCATCTCTGATAGGCTAATGACTCCTCTGGCAAACATTCTCCACTGGGCAATCATAATGTATTGTAATGGCTTCTTTATGTAGTTATTTTACACCCAGTCAAAGAATGAGCTTCTTAAAAGTAGAAAATTTAAAATCTTGACAATCTCATTTGTTAAACAGACTGTAGTGTTTAATAACAATTTTTCAAATAGAAAAAGTGTTAGCATAGCATTTTGAGTTGAAGGCCAGAGGCTAGAAAAACCAAACTTAATTTGTCTTCTTGCTTTTTCTTTTGATAGCATTCACTACTCATATATCACCACTTAACATTGTTTACTGCAGTGTTTCCTCACACTAGGAGGAAAGATCCATAGGACAAGGATGCTATATGTGTTTGAACTTGTGAATAAAAAAATCATTAGTAAAATTTGTTGAATGAATGGATGGATAAGGTCTTGAGCATCTACTAAATGCAATGCAAGTCCTTGCTCTCAGAGAGTTCAGACAGCTAGTTAAGTGTAAAACAGGTAACTATGACACGACTTCTCCAGGGCGAGATCAGGGAGGCACCAATGCCAGAAAGGAAGTGCAGGGCACGGGTGAAGGTCTTTACTGTCAGCAAGTGCGGTTAAGATTTAAGCGAATCCCGCAGCTAAGACTTATCTTCTAGCTCTCTGATCCTTCCCGGTCACTTTACAGACGGGGGAACAGTGGCACAGAGCGGGCAAACCGCGGAGTTACTAAGCAGCGGAGCCAGAAGGTAGCAACTCCAGGAAAAGCCAAGGAAGGTCTCTACCCTCCGACCCGGGCCGCGCCCGATGCCGCACTGGCGACCAGACCACTGTCGCGTCCACCAACCTGCTGCTGAGCGGCCGGACTCGCACGCAGACTGCCACAGCACCTTCCTCTGCCATCCTGCCAGCCTAGGTCCCAGGAAAATGGTGAGGAAACTGGGAACCGAACCGCCGACACCCTGGACTCTTGGGCCGCCCCGCCTTTAAGTTTAAAAATTCCCAAACGCCGCATCTGATTGAGCCGCGGCCTCGTGACGTCATGGACTGTTCCATTTGCAGCGCGGCGCCAGGGGGGAGGAGAGAGGCGCGCCCACCGCTCTCGAGTGGAGGGGGACTTTAAAGGTCTGGTTGCAGAGAGGAGCGGACCTTGGAGGCGGGGTCTGGGAAGCTGTTGCTTGGTAATAGGTGAAAAGGCTGTTATTTTCTAAAAGAGGTATTTGGAGTACAAATACCTCTCTTAAAGAGTTTGCAGATTGTAGAAGAAACTAGGCAAAGATACGTAGTTTTTCCCTAACAGAAGAGAATTAACGATCTTAAAAAACGAGAATAAAAAACAGCCCTCCCACCACACTTACTTTTAAAAAATACCTCAGAGGACAAGGGTTGAAATTCACTATCCCGTTCAGAAGTAGCCATTTGTGCTCCGTAGAATTTCTGCTTTTAGTTTTTTTCTTTTTCTTTATGTAACTTCCGTTTTCATTGGCTGTGAATTGCTGAGCTTAGGGAGAAGAATGACTGAAGACTGGAAAAACTTATTTAGTAATGTGTTGAAACTTATTTTTTTTTAAATATTTTTTTAGCTACACATAGACACAATATCTTTATTTATTCTTATGTGATGCTGAGGATCAAACCCAGTGCCTCACATGTGCAAGGCAAGCACTCAACCACTGAGCTACAACCCCAGCCATAGGTGCTGAAACTTCAATTACCTGAAGAGAGAAAGTGCTTTAATTATCTGACCCACCGGCCTTGCCCCCAAAGTGCTTGATTTTCCTTTGTTTTAAATATATGTTACATAAAAGTATGAACATGGTTTTTTTTTTAGAAGAAGTTTCAGTCTTTTTCATGATTGATTTAGGGAACATCCAGAATTATCCACACTTTCCCTCACTAAAAACATGACCTACAGTTACTAATAATTGTTCATTATAGAGTTGAAAACTCTACTTCAATAGAAGTATTTTGGGAAGTCATTTGGCAATATTAATAAAAACTGAAGATTTTTTATTATGACAGCAATTATATTAAGAATTTATATCTAGATATATACATACAAAAGCCTATTAATTTCAACATTGAAAATGCTGGGGATGTTGTTCAGTGATAAAGTACCCTGGGTTCAATCCCCAGTGCTGCCCAAAATCAAAACCCTAGAATTGGGATAAATGTCCCCCAAAGGCCTGTGTATTAAAGGTCACCAGTTTGGTATCATTGGGAGGTGGTAGATATGGGTTTAAGATGTGGGTCCTATTGGGAGAAAGTTAGGTGGCTGGGGGCATGCTCTGGAAGCGTGCCTTCTTTGGGACCTCATCCCCTCACCCCCCATCCCCCCCACACCACCTCTTTTGCTTCCCCTCCACTATGAAGTGAGAGCTTCCTTTGCCACTCACTCCCACCATCATGTACTGCCACTGGTCCAAAGCAATGGGCCAACTTATTATGGACTGAGACCTCCAAAACTGTGAGCCAAAATAAGCCTTTTTCTCTTTGTAAGTTGATTTATCTCAGATATTTGTTACAGTAATGGAAAGTTGACTAACAAATAACACAAAGTTAAAGAAAATATGTTTATTATGTTGAAAAAAAAATAAAGAAAATATGTTTTAAGTTTTTTTTTTTTTTAAATTATGGGCAAATACCTATAATATTCCCCTCACAACCTGCTCAATCAGCAGCACATGTGTTGTGGAAGGGAAGGAGTCTATGTAGAGGAAGAAGGAATATGTAGTTAATGAAAGTCTCTGATGAGACAAAAGGGATTGATTCACAAGCAGAGAGGAAGCATGAGCCTTTCTCAGCTGTGCTTGTGACTGTTTCCATGGCTGTCTTTGTGGTCATCATCATAGCAGGCAACATTTATTGGACATTTACTACATGCCAGGCTTGTATGTGCTTTACATTTTCATTTGACCTATCAATTTTGTTCATCAAGAAATATTCATTGAGGATAAAGAAAATGTAGTATGTGTATACACAATGGAATATATCTCAATCTTGAAGAAGAATGGAATTATGGCATTTGCCAGTAAATGGATGGAACTATTATGCGAAGTGAAATAAGCCAATCCCAAAGAACCAAAGGCTGAATATTTTCTCTGATATGCGAATGCTAATTCACAATAAGGGAGGGAGAAATAGAGGTATTTTGGACTAGATAGAGGGGAGTGAAAGGAGGGGAATGAAAAGAAGGGAGGGGATACACAGATAGGAATAATAGTAGAATGAACCAGACATTATTACCCTATGTGCATACATGATTACACAACCTGTGTAACTCTACATCATGTACAACCAGATGAATGAGAAGTTATACTCCATTTATGTATGATGTGTCAAAATGCATTCCACTGTCATGTATAACTAATTAGAACAAATGAAAATATATTAAAAAATAAAAATTTAAAAAAGAAATATTCACTGAGCTACTACTGTGTGGCAAACAGGAGGCATAAGAGTGAATAGAATAAAGCACCTGTTGTCATGGAGCAGCTATTCTTTTAGAGGAAATGAATAATGCACAAAAATATCCATCTATCACTCTCTCTCTTTCATTCCCTATCTCTGTGTCTCCACACACACACACATCCTACACACATATATATGTGTGCATACACACACACACACACACCCACACACACACACACACATACCTATATCATGTGGGGATGAATACTGAGAAGAAATATACAGGCATACTGACAGGAAGAGGAGAGGGAGGGAGAAAACACTCTTATAGGAAGATGCAGATAACACAGAATAAGTATATAAGTAAAATAACTGAGAGAAGGAAGGGTCATTTTAGATGGGATGTTCAAGAAAGATTTAGGGAGAGTACCTTTGAAATGAGACATATATGGAAAGAATTAGCCAGACTTGGGATGGCAAGGGACAGAGCTTACCAGATACAGGGACAATTAAATTAGAGAATCCAAGTCTTGTCAATTCATTGTGTTTCTGAGACACAGTAGGAAGGCCCTTATGGCTTAAGTATTTGTGGCAATGGAGAGAGGAGGTGGGGGTAGGTCCTGTGGGTCCTGGGGGCTGTGATAAAATATTTGAATTCTATTCTTATAGTGAAGGAAAGCCTTTGGAGGATTTCAAGCAAAACAGTAAAAGGGACTCATTGATTTATTTCACTATGAAAATAGAAGCTTCTGGAGGAGACATTGCAGTAGTTTCTGTCAACCTGTCTGCTTGCATTCATCTGCCTGCCTACTTGCATCTGTGCTCACATACCTGTCTTCTTGGTTGTGAATGGATGAACTGTCTGTCCTCCATTCTGAAAGTCTCATCATGTGTGTAGAGAACCTGTCCTTTCCTGGTTGCTCCTTTATGTTCTCCAACATCATTTTCACCTGCTCTAATAAACAAGTCTGTTCAGTAAACATATACTTTATTTTCATCTATCCATTTTGGATATGTAATAGACATTGAAACTTAAGTATCTAATACCAAATTCATGATCTTCCCCTTACCACCTGCTCAATCAGCAGTTCTTACTCTCAGCTGGTGGCAATTTCATTCTTCTAGTTACCCAGGCTGCAAACTATGTTGTTGTGCTCTTCACCTTCTCCTTTTCCCTCCAAGTCTATATTTAGCATATTGGAAAATTCTTTTGAGGTTACCTGGAGAATATTCCACAATTTGGCCATCTATCTCAATGTCTGCTATCTACCTGGTCCAAAATACATTGTTTCTTACTATACTTTCCCATCCTGCTGTCAGTTTATTCTTGGCATAACAATTGGATCCTTTAAAATATAAGTCAGGTCACTCCTCTCTCAAGATCCCCAGTGTCACCCCTCCACATCCCATACCCAATTTCTCTCACAAAACAAACAAACAAACAAACAACAACAACAACAAAAAAAAAAAAAACACAAAAAAAAACCCAAAGTCTTTCTTTTGGTTCTCAAGATCTCTGCCTCCTCTGCTCCTTTTCCCTCCACTAAGTTCCCTTCCCCTCGCCTCACCTCTTGTCCTCTCCTCTCTTCTTTCCTCCTGGTGCTGGGGATTGAGCACAGGGCCTCCTGTATGTTAAACATGCTGTCTACCATTGAGCTACACCCTTAGTCCCCAGTCTTGTCCCTGGTTTCCTCCTGGCTTTATGTCCTACCACCCTCCCCTTTGCTCTCTCCACTCTAGCTACACTGGCCCCTGGCAGCTTCTTGACTCCTGGACAGGTTGCTTTCTTGTCCTTTGTACTGGCGTTCTTTTGGCTGCAGACTCTTACCCCAGATATCCATGTTTCCCTCCTTCCCTGTGATCTGGTTATCTGTCATCTTTTCAGAGCTTGCTCTCTTTCTGTAAAATAGCAACTCCCTTGTCTGTTACTTCTGTTTCTTTTCAAATATTGTTTATAACTATCAGAAATAATATGTGCAAAGTAATTTGTGTTTATAACACCTGTCTCCTCCCACTACAATTTCAACTCCGCAAAGTTACTAAAGTAGTTTTTATTTACTCCTTATCCCCTGCACCCAGAAAGATGCTTGCTATAAATGCTCAATTAAAAAAATTGCTTATTCAGTCACTCTATAAAAACTTATAATGTAATTTTTGGAAAAATATATGGAATATTTTGGTGGAGATGGACTGAGTTGGGAAATAGATTTACTTTACATTCTCTATTTTTCATTATTATTAATATCTAGACATATGAAGATTAGTTTCTCTGAAGTTAAAGACTTGAGTTAATAGATTTAAAAAGTACATAAAATAGAGTCTACTTATTCAGGATTTGTTTTTGTTGTCCAGCTTGAGCTTGTATGAACTACTCCTTTTTCACGACTAAAGTGGGAAGATGCTGGGCTGCATGTAATAATAGAAGTTATGTTTTAATTTAATTTGAATTATAAGTTTATAATTTTACTTGTCTTAAGTTATGGAACTTCTAGAAAGAAAGACTTAAAATTTAGAAGTCTATAATTTCTTTAATAAGTAATTTAAAATTTTGATTAACATTTTTGTATCTAAAAAATTAATATATGCATCTGGTAAAAAATTCAAATAGTACAGGAAGATTCACAGTGAAAAATCTTGCTATATTTGACTCATAAGGTACCAGTTTGCCTTCCTATAGGTTACTATGCTATCTCCTAATGTGTTCTCATCAAACTAATCTGTAGATATATGCACATATATTTTTTTCTATAATTTTTACATAAACAGGTGCCTGCTATGCATTCTGTGGTTCACATGGCTTAAAGTGTGATCTTTACCTAAATATTCATCAGTTCAAGAGGGGAAAGTGAATTTCTGAGACATGTTAATTGATGTTTTAATTATTTCTCCTGTTATTTATGCTGGAACTGCAGAGGGCACTGTAATCCTTCCAAAAATGCAAGGCATAATCATGGATAGTGCTTTGAAGATCTCAATGTGGTGCAAATTTTGCATCCGGAGAAGCCCTTATGTTAAAAATATATATATCCATTACTTATCTATCCTTGCCTATTTTAAATATAATATATAAAGTTAATTGCTATATATATCTATATCATGTGATCGCCTTTGATAGGAATGATTTTTGTTTAATAGATACAATGCTCAATATCCAAAGTATAATTCTTATTTTTAATTTGAAGATAATGATCACAGGTGTAGGAGCTCTTCCCTCTTAATCATGGTTAAAGAGGATTTGTGTGGCATCATGAAAGCTGCTCTGACCTGGGTCAGTCCAACTCCACCATTTATAAGCTATGCGATACCGGAAAATCTTTTATCTCTGTGAGTCACTGTTTTGTCATCCTTAAAATGAAGGAATTGGATGGTAGGGATTCTAAGGTTCATTTCAGTTTCAATAAATCTATGAAGTCTTCATTAGAAAAAAGCAACTTGAATTGCTATGACAGTAGATTTTTAAGCATTTTTACTACAAAAAGTATGTGAAGTAATATGTATGCTAACTAACTTGTTTTACTCATTCCTCAATGCATATACACATATATAGACACACACACACATAAGCACACACATATATATTCAATTAAAATAATAAAATAATTAAAGGGAAGCATGTTCAAATTGAACATGGATGAGTATGAAATTGAGTATGGATGTGTGAGGGAATGGGAAAGTTGATCTATGTTACAGAGAAAATCTCAGTCGTAAGATGGCAGAGACTGATAGCAGTCTACCAAAATCCATTCTTCTGTTTCTGGCTAGAAATCAAAACTACATTGCCATCTTGTCTTGCAGTGAGGATGTCATTTGAAAGCCTGCATAATAAAAACTGCACAGGTATCCTTTTCCTCCTCTGTCCTTGATGAGCCTTCCTTCTTTCCTGCATTTGCTATTCCACATCTTGAGCGCTCTTCTCAATCTCAGGTCATATCTACCTTTATTGAGAAACCAAGGCCTTCAGCAGGATGTCTCAAATCCCTGTTTTCCCACCCTACCTCTTGCACTCCAGCTGATCTATCTCCACACCAACCCCTCTTGCTTTTCATGTACTCCCAGAGAGGGAGGTGTCTGTCATGTCTGAGGTGAGTCCTTCCATTTATTTTGTCTTTGCTTCCTTTCTCTCCATTCTCCTCCAATACCTTGTTCCACTAGTTGTTCACTCTGTTTAAGAACAAGCTAGAGTTCATCTATTCCACCCATGAACTCTAGATAGGGCAGAGGGATGGGAGGGAAAAGGAGGTGGTGTGAGGTTAGAAGTGATGGTGGTATGTGATGGACATCATTATCCAAAGTACATGTATAAAGATACAAATTGGTGTGAATATACCTTGTATACAACCAGAGATATAAAAAATTGTGCTCTATATGTGTAATTAAGAATTGTAATGCATTCTGCTGTCATATATAAATTAAAAATTAATAAATAAAAAAGGAACAAGCTAGAGCTGAGTGTGGTGGTGCATGCCTGTAATCCCAGTGGCTCAGGAAGCTGAGGCAGGAGGATCGTGAGTTCAAAGCCAGCCTCAGCAACTTAGTGAGATCCTAAGCAACTCAGGGAAACCCTTTCTGTAAATAAAATAAAATAAAAAAAAGGTCTAAAGACGTGACTCAGTGGTTAAGTATCTCTGAGTTCAATTCCCTGCACGCCTCCACCCCCCCTCAAAAAAACCTAGAAAACAGCAAAAATAGCGATCTATAATTTTAGTATTCTGAAAGAATTATCTAGGTGACACTTTTTTTGGTGTATATATTGCTGGTGTTGGGGAATGAACCTAGAGCCTTGGCATGCTAGCGTGTTAGCTTTTGTTGCTGTGACCAAAATTATTGACAAGAATAACTTGGGGGAGGAAAAGTTTATTTTTGGCTCATGGTTTCAGAGGTTTAGTCCATGGCTGAGTTTGTCACTCTAGGCCCGAGGTGAGGCAGAACATTGTGGCAGAGGGAAGCTACTCAGTTCTTGACAGCCAGGAAGCAGGTGTGTGTGGAGGAGTGCACCCTTCCAGGGCATGCCCCCAAGTAACTCATCCACCTACAGTTACCACCCAGTTAGTTCTTTCAAATTAGGATGGACTAATTAAGTTACAGCTCTCACAATCCAATTATTTCTCCTCTGAACTGTATTAACACAGGAGTTTTTGAGAGAATACCACTTATCCAGACCATAACACTAGACAAGCACTATGCACTGACTACATCCCCAGCCTATTAAAAAAAAAAATCTAAAATTGCCTATGTATGTTTCTTCAACAAATGATATCTTTCTTACAGTGTTTAATGTTACATTTTTCTGACTCTTTAATAAATGTAAGTAATCTGTATGATTACAACGTAATTTTATATTGTTAAGAAGAGAATTATTTCGGATTTGTTGATCTAAAATTTACATTTTATTTTTAAAAAATATTTATTTATTTTTAGTTGTAGTTGGACACAATAACTTTATTTTATTTATTCATTTATTTTTATGTAGTGCTGAGGATCGAACTCAGTGCCTCGCACGTCTAGGCAAGCACTCTGCCGCTGAGCCACAAACCCAGCCCTGAAAAAATTTGCTTTTTATGCTAGGGAATAAGTATGTAGGTCTGCCTTTTTAAATTGACTGCATAAGTATGTAGATCTGCCTTTTTTATTGACTGCATAATATTCAATTATTCCTGTAGTTTAATCATTCTTTTTTGGGTGTTTGGATTGTTTCCAATTTTCAGCATTTCTTCTAATACAAAAATTCATCTTTATATATGTTTATATCCTCATGATTTTATTTTCATGGACTAGATTTCTAGAATTGAAATGCTGACTCAAATGATATCCTTGTTTGAATTACTTCCCCAATAATGTGTACCTATCATGCTGCAATGAAGAGTGAATATAAACTTTCCCATTTCTTTAACATCATTGGATATTATCAATACAGTATATCTATTTTTCCTATTTTATAGAAAAAAGAGATTTTATTATTGCTTTTATTTGCAGATACCTGAATACTAGAAGGCTTGATCATCCCTTAATTCCTTACTAGTAGTATTTATATCTTACTTTTGAATTGTCTATTTGGATTGATCCTTCACTCATTTATTTCATCTGAATTTTTTATCTTTCCCTACTGATGTGTTGGAATTCTTCAAGTATTATGGATTACTATTTAGCAAATATTTACATCTGGTCAAAAATTTATACCTTAAATGTTTTACATGTCTAATTTCTTTTTGGTTTCTGTACTTTCTTCCATTTAGGAAATCTTTCTCTACTTTGAGGTTCTAAAAATATTTATTACATTTATTTTATTTTATTTTATTTTATTAGCTATACATGACATTACAATGATCTTGGCAATTCATTTGAATCAATTGGGGTATAATTTCTCATTTTTCTGATTGTACAGATTGCAGAATCACATTGGTCATACAGTCACCTATATACATACAGCAATCATAATTATATTGCATTTTTTTAAATCTTTTTTTGATTTTATTTCTTACATTTAAAAATTTCATTCTTTTCTATGATTTTTAAAAACTCTCTTTAATGGCTCTCTCCTTTCATATTATAAATATCTCAGGTCTCTTCCATAATTTGAAAACCTTTCCTTGCCCTTGTGTCACCCTCCATCTATCTCATTTCCTTCTTAGTCAACAAAGCAGTATCTAGTTACCTTCTTCACTTCGAATCAAGCTTCAGATATTTATTGCTTGACTTAGAACCCTACCATGTTGATTAAATTTCCATTATGGGGGCCACCATGAGTAAATTGTGGGGAAAAATAGATATTTTTTCATTACTTTGGGCATTTTCTCCTGGCTTTGTTTGAGTGTTAGGCCATCTCCAAAGAGGCCTTGATGTCCTTCCCTCCCTGTTGTACATCCATCACTCCTCCCCTCGAAAGATGCATTCTACTTCTCACCCCTTTAATCTGGTGTTCTTCCTCACAGCCAGGAGTCTGAGGATGGACTTATACATGATGTCTGTCTCCCCACATTGCAATGAAAGCTTCCAGATTTTTTTAAGTTTAGGCCTAGAGATGGCTTGGAGTTATTCCCACTGCATTCTATTGGGCTAAAGTCACAAGTCTGGCATAATCACAGGGAAAGGCCATGTGGAGAAGCATCAACATGCATAAGTGAAGCCTCTTTCACCTTCCAGTCTAGCTCTGCTGCCAATGAGTGCAGCCTAGTAAGCTGACCTGGCCAGTGCTGCATGGATTCAACAACCAAGTTAGTCCAGTAGACCCCATAATAAAATTCAACTTTTGGAGTATAAATTTTTTATGAGGCTTGACAAATGCATGGAACTACATCATAAGCAACATACAGAACAATTCTATAATTTCCCCAAACTCTTTATTTTTTAGATTTTGTAAAATTTGCTATTTCCTTATATTTACATTGATAAAGTTTACTACTAAAATAGTAGTTTCTTTTACTCAAGTTGTCCCAATAACTTATAATTACTCCTTTCCTCAATAGTCATCATACGGGACTAGTAGATACTGTATTGGGCAGTGAGTTCTGCTTCCTTACATTCTAATTGCACGTCTTCCCTGTTCCCTTATTTTCTGCTCACTTCTTTAGTCTCCTTGGTAAGCTCTTCACATCAGCTTTACCTTTCATGTAAAGGTTCCTGATGACTTCATTCAAAATCTTCTGTTCTTTATTCTTTGTCCCCCTTTTCCCTTGCAATTTTAGTTAACATTTTCAGGTTGATAATTCCCAAATCTGTATCTCTAATCCAAAATGTCACTAAATTTTAGACACATATGTCTAATTTTTTACTGGCCATTATGAAAATATCCCAGTTTTCTCAAAAAAAAAATTAAAACTTGCCTCATTTTAAAATTTTGTTATATCAGTTCTAGATCTAATTTTCAATTATGGTTCAACAATACAGCTGCCTAAGATAAAAAAATTGGAAGTTATTTTTAACTTCTGTTCTTGCTCAAAACCTACAAATAAACAATCAACAACCAGATATTTAAGGTTTTCTTCACACACACACATATACATGCAAGCATATACATACATACACATATATACATATGTGTTTGTATATGTGTATATATATATGTATATATTGCTTCCTCATTTTTTGTAATAGCTCCTATCTTTTCCCCAGAATCTGTTCACATTTTCCAAGAAGCCTCTGGTTTTTTATCCCCTGAGTTTCTGAGGCACCACATGTAGTAGTATTCTTATGACTCTGAGCAGTGCATGTTTTTCTTATAAGCAATGAGATCTTTGAAAAAATGTTTTTTATCTGTTTTGTTCAAAGGTAAATCTCAAATACTTAGTTCCTGGCTCAAAGAGATTCTGGATAACTTGTTCAATCAGGATTATGCAGATGCCATAATGTAGCACTCCAATTTTCCTTATATCTTATTTTGTTAAATTATCAAAATATTTGATTTATATACTTCTGAAACATCAGTTAACGACACTCTCTTCAACATCTTGAAGATATAACAAGAAATATAACAAATGGAATACTTGTAAATAAATGACTCTTGTTTTTTCTTGATTATTGTTCCCCAATGAAGTTTTTCTATACTGGAAAAGTAGATGAAAATGCCCATGAAGTAACCGCCTTCCTCAAAATGGTCATTTACCATAACCAGAAGGGACTCCATATGTAATTAAAATTTTTTCTCATCTATTCATTCTCCTTTTCTAGAGATTTATGGTTATATATGATAGTTGGGTTCATCCCAAGAATCTCATACATGAATGGATATTGATTTCAATTCATGATCCCCCCATTCCCTCCCCCTTTTTCCTTCCTCCCTCTGCCCTTCCCTTCTCCTTCCTTTACTCTGTTAAACTTCCTTTCACTCATCATAAATATGTATTTTTTTTTAAAGGCCCAAGCATGTGGGTAATGTGAAGTTTCTAAAATATGTGTGCCAGTATTATTGAAAACCATATAATTTTATTTTAGGATCCATGAAAGGCTTTGTATTTGCAATTAGCAGAACAAATTGACAATTAGAACATTTACTTTACATTTTTTTTTTATGGTTGGGTAATGAAGCCAGATTTAAAGTTAGGTAGTCAGTGTAGTTATGTAAATCGGGTCTAATATCGAGCAAGATCTAAAATGGAGGCCATGTTGAGAATGAATTCCAGGAAACGCAGGACAACTCATGGAATGTTAATGAAGTCCAGGAAAAAGCCCAAGGCCAGAGCCCATCCCAAAAAAGTATTAATGAACAGCCCCCAGCAAACACAAAGATGCTGACTCAGAAGTCCTTCCTGCCCAGATTACTTCTTTAGCCCACCTGTGTCCCACTCCTCGGGCCTTCCCACCTACATTCCATCACTGAAAGAACTATAAAAAGGGGAAACAACCTCACTTCCACGGATTCCACCTCTTGGGTCCCCTTCTTCCTCCGGGAGAAGTCTTTTCTGCTGTCCTTTAATAAACTTCTAATTTCCACTCTGACCTTGCCTCCATGTGCTTCTCTGGTGTTATTCTTCAACATTGGGGAAGCAAGCACTCGTCACTGGTCAACAGCGGTAACAGTAAGAATGACTATTTTGTTTGTCATCTCCATGTGTTTAGCTTTTAGCTACTTCACATTTAACGTAGAAGAATATACACTAAATTTTTATAACAAAACATTTAACTAAATTTGGTGAAGTGTAAGATCTACTCATCAGTAAAACACCCTGGTTTAACTTTATTGTCACTTTTGTTTTGCTAAACGTTTTAAGTGTAAGTTATTTGGTTTTTGAAAATTATTGTGTCAATATTTTGGCAAATATTGTGAAAAAAGCATAGATTTGTTAGGTGCACAGTAAAGTAATGGTACTGGTTTATTTGAAAACCTAATAAAATTTCCTACAACCAAACATTAAGCTTTCATTAGGGTGAACTGTTCTATTTTTTTTTCCAGTTACTTCTAAGCAAGTGTGTAATTTGATTTTTTTTTTTGTGAGAAACTATTGGAGAATAAACTGAAAGTGAAAGCAAATCTCAAGGAATCCCTAAAAAAAAAAAAAAAAAAGCCTCATTTCTTTATCTTACTGCCAACATTTGCTTTTTTTTTATGAAGGAGAAAAAAAACCAATAATAACTCAATACTATAGGAAATTATGAATGTGTTGTTTATTTAACAATAGTTAACTGCCCACAATACAGAGCTAAGAGACTTGGCTAACTCTGAAGGGTAGGAGTGGATAGGAGATAAGGAGTGGGGGTGGCTGTTTTTATTTTAAGCTTTTAAACACTACTTGATTTATATTCTATGTGCATGTAGTATTTCAACACAAAGAAAACTTCACTTATAAAAATAAATTACCAACTCCCAAACCGTGAATTAGTTCTTGCATTAGATATAGATATAGAACCACCAAAAGAGAGCTAGATCAGTCCTCTTTGAGTGGAGCTGCTCCCAAAGATCCTCCTGGAGTGAGGAGGAACTGAAACACAGGAGGCCAGTGGCTGAGGCAGCAGTTGGCCTTGGGACATGAGCAAATAGCAAGTGGAAGCATTACTTGGATTAAGGGAACCATAGAGCAAGTGTCAGTACAGACACTTCCTAATGCCTTCCTCTCTATCCTGCTTCCCAGAGCCATGTGGTAGATGGATGTTCCCTACCAGGGAAAGGAATCAGAAGGCAATTTGTTATGATTTAAGATGAAGTGTCCCCCAAAAGCTTGAGTCAGTGCAATTTAGAGGTAAAACGATTGGGTTCTGAGAGTCTTAACCTAATTAGTGTGTTAATCTACCAACAGGGATTAACTGGATGGTAACTCTAGGCAGGGAGGGTGTGGCTGGAGGAGGTGGGTCACTGAGGGTGTGCCTTTGTGTTTTATGTTGTGCTAAGGATGAAGAGAGAGCTCTCTCAGCTTCCCGATGGTCTTTCCTCTACCACACTCTCCTGCCATGATGCTCTGCTTCACCTTGGGCCCAGAGCAGTAGATCAAGCCATTTATGGACTGAGACCTCTGAAACCATAAACCCCTGAATAAATTTTTCCTCCTTTATTTGCTCTTGTCAGATATTTTGGTCATGACTAAAACAGCAATTCTGGAGGTTTTGATGGGTTGATTTTTTTCACCAAACCCTGGTCTTTTCTCTAAGAAACGTGAGAGCAGAATTCACTAGAACCAGCAAGGTCCTTGATCTTCTTTGCTTGTTGACTGAAAAAATAACACGGAAAGTAAAAATATCCCCTAAAAAACAAATGCCGAATGTCTTCTCTGATATAAGGGAGGTGACTCAAAACAGGGTAGGAAAGAAGAGCATAAGAAGATTATCACAAAACAAGGAAAAAAGGAGGGAGGGAAAGGGAGGGAGAAGGGGAATTGTACAGAAGACAGAAGGACACCCTCATGGGTTCACAAAATATATATATGATGGTGTGAGGGGGAAGGGAAGAAAAAGAGAGAGAGAGAGAGAGAGAGAGAGAGAGAGAGAGAGAGAGAGAGAGGAGAAGTGTCACAGTAGAATGGGTAGAGGATAGTGATGGGAGGGGAGGGGAGGGGAGGGGAGGGGGGATAGGGAGGGCAGCAGAATACAACTGACACGAGGATTGCTGTGTGTATACACATGGATGTATGACCAATGTGATCCTGCAATCTGTACATGTAGAAAAATGAGAATTCATACCCTATTTGAATCAAATGTATGATATGTCAAGATCATTGTATTGTCTTGAGCAACTAATAAAAAAAAAAGAAAAGTAAAAGTATCTATAACTGAGTTACATCATCATTCTTGCCAATCTATGTACCTTGGCCAGACTGTGTTGTTTGACCTAGATTGTTTGATATGGGCCAGAATGTCTTCATGGTTCATGGTGAGAGCTTGCAAAGGTGAGGAGAAGGATAAGACCCCTCCCTCTCTGCCTGTCGTGTGGCATGACATGCTATGAGATCATTGCCTGTGGAGGAGCATTGAGCTCTGGATTCTCATCAGTGATGTCCATCTGGTTTTCCAGAAAACCCAGAGAAGGGCTTCAGATAGAATAAAAGGGAAAAGGGAAATAGAACTCTGAAAGGTTTCCTTGGACTATATAGGCAGGGGGCTGCTAAGACTGAGGTCATTTCATGGAGCTAAGGACCTCCTGTTAGAGCAGATGCCTCTAGATGGATCATTATCAGTTTTTCCAAGCAGTGGCTATGGATGATATTTTTCTCATCTTTCCAAGAATGTTATTATCTGGAACTATTATTATAGTTTTAGTTCCATTTACTTTAGTCCATTAATGAACAAACATTGAGAAAGACATGAACTAATGATTAGTTTAACTAATTATACCTGCTGCCAGATTTATTTCTTTAATCATTCTACATAAAATAGGAGCCTTTTCAATTGTATAGACAAAATCAAGATTGACAACCATATAATCCTGATTGAACAAGCTATCAAGAATCTCTTTGTGTTAGGAACTAAGTACTTGATATGCATCTTTGAATAAAACTGCTGAGAGCCTTAGCCAAGTTGGAATGACACATGGCATTTTTGCCAGAACAGAGTGGTTGAGAGGTGTTGCCAGCAAGCCATTGAGATGATGATGGTTATGTTAAGCTGTGTATTCAATTGTATATTAGACCCCTGCTGTCCGCCTCAGGCACCGGCTACTTTGGAGTTCTCAGTTTGTTCTTGCTTGAGTGGCTCATGATTTGTGCCCAGCCAGACTTTGGCATAAAACAGATAAAATTATTTTGTATTCTTGTTTTACCACATTTATTAATAGCTTGGACCAGGAAATTTGAAATTCCAACTACATTTACATTTCCTATAGACCCAAGTTTGGTGAAATAGAACATTCACAAACCTGACAAGTTGCATGAGGTGAATTTATTACTTTTAGATATGCAGCAAGGTACAACAGTAACCTAAGAGTCATGATGAACTTTTCCTCCCAGGCTCAGGAACACTGCCCCAGATGATGGAGTCTTGTCTAAGTATGCACCCCTTGTACTGTAGCTGAAAGAACCCGGAAATCAGCCTCTTCGGGGTTTTATACCCTAGGGCCAAAAGACACACTGGGCAGAAGTGTTGAAGGACATGATATTTCCAGAGGGGGCAAAGACAAAGGCTGGAACATTTTGGTTAGTTTCTCCTTATCTTAGGATATTGCATCCCTAGCACATTCTATTATTCTTTAGAATTACAAGTGAGAAAGAAAGGAGAACTGGGTTGGTTCAAGGCTTCTGAGAGAATGTCCTAAAGTAATATTATGATCCTTTTTATGGAAAGTTAGGTATATAAAAAAGCAAAAGAAAATAACAAATCTTATCAAAATGGGATAATCTTTAGACAAGTCAAAAAGGAATTATTGGATTGGAAGATAATACTTAGGAATTTTCTCAGAATTCATCCTGGATTGACAAGGTGATAAAAAATGATGGTGGAATGTGATGATCATTACTATCCAAAGTACATGAATGAAGATGTAAATTGGTGTGAATATACTTTGTATACAACTAGAGATATGAAAAATTGTGCTCTATATATGTAGTAAGAATTGTAATGCATTCTGCTGTCATATATGAATAAAAAATTTACATAAAAAAGAATATTATGGATTAATGACAAGAAATGGAGGATTGCTAGAGAATCTGCGACATAATTATTTAAATCTGATAGGAGTTCCAGAAGAAGCAAATAGGGTAAATAAGCAATATGCAAGAAGTAATTGCTGAGGAATTTTTTAAATGTGAGAAAGATGTGATTTTTTTTTAATTGAAAGCATACTTAAAAAGCTTGTAGGGTCATTAAATAAAGGTAATTCCACACCTAGAAGCACATTTTTAAACTGGAAAATATCATGAATAAAGAGAAAAATCTTAAAATCTTCCAAAAAAGATACAGATGCAGTAGCACATACCTGTGCAGAATCCCAGCTACTTGGGAGGCCAACACAGGAAGATCACAAATTCCAGGGTAGCCTGGACATCTTAGTGGGATTCTGTCTCAAAACTAAACTAAACTAAACTAAAAAGGGATGAAGATTTAGTCAGCATTGAATGTCCCTGGGTTTAATACATACTATTAAAAAGAAATATTCCAGAAAAGGGTCTGGAAATAAAAAATTTACCAAAGAGGGTTGACCATTAGATTGAAAGCAGACTTCTCATCAGTAACAACTTATGACAGAGAATAATATAGGAATTATCTTCAAAGTGCTGGATAAAATAACTTTTACCTAAATTTTGTATCACAATATATATATATATATATATATATATATATATATATATATAGACATTCACAGACATGGAAGTAATCAAACTTAACTTATGCATGTATTTGAAATGGAAGAAGTGAAATGGGAGAAAGTGATGAATGAAGAAAATAACACGGTAAATTAATAAATTTAACTAATTTTTTAAAATGATTTTAAAAAGTCACTTGGCTTTTAGGGTGTGCTTATTAAAAAAGGCAATAAAGCTTTACAAAAAGCAATCACAAAAATATGATAGAAACAGTATTCAAAGAAATTTGAAGCATATTATTTGTTTGGCTTGGGAGAGTATTGTTTGCTTTCTTTTATATCCTTTAGATTAGTAAAACATGTTTGATTTACCCAACTTCTCTCAGTGGTCTGGGATTTCTGCACTTACTAATGAAAGTGGTAGAATAAATACATAACTCTTAACTAAGAAGAAAATATAATGTGATACCTAAACCATTAATAATGATAGCACACCATGAAATATTATTTTGTTTTCTTTTCAACTATTTAATAATATGAAAACCATTCTTAGACCCTGGGCTAGACAAAAATAGTTAGTAGGCTGTATTTAGCCCACAGACCTAGTTTGCCAACCCATTTTAGGAGATCTATTTGCAGTGTTGATATTAGTTACAATTTATATCAATAATTTACATATTTCCCTATAAGCAGCCCCTTATCCACCATACCTCACTTTTTCATATTTTGAAGATTTTTGTAAAAAAACATTTTTTTTCTCTTGGTGCTGGTGACTGAACTAAGGACTTCACTCATGCTAGGCTAGAGCTCTACCACTGAGTTATATCTCCAGCTTCAATTAAACTCATTAAATTAAATTATAAATGTTCAGTTTATTAGCTTGAAAAACCAGCCTCTACCTCAGATAAAAGCCTGTCCAAGGAAGGAACATGGCCTTTGTCCTTGGAAAGACCCACAGAGCACCCCTAGGCACATTCCCACCTTGATAAGTTGTTTATCTACAAATAACAGGAGAGATCTGCTGCGCCAGGTGTCCCTGACTCAGTCAGGCTAGGTGGGGACCCATAGCATCCCCCTAGCAGCCACCAATCAGCATGAGACAGGGAAATACCTGGGTTGCCAGATGACCCTCCCACTAGTTTATGATGGTTAATAACGTGTTGGGAAACCATGTAGTTCAGCACGTACACCCCTCTTGGCTTAAACCAATCAGTTCAAATGAATACCCCTTTTGTACTGACCAATCACCCCTACCCAACTTGTTCCCACCAGTGAATGTGCTATTCATGTTTTAGAGTTGTTATTTGATTTTCCCGCCGTGTGTGATGATTTGCTAAGAGATGCTATGATGTATGTGAGGTCCCTGCCTTCTCCAAAGAATGTATAAAACTGCTGCAAACCCTGGGCTTGGGGCCTCTCAGCGTCACCAGTTGCTGTGTGTGTGCGCGCGGAGGACCAAGCTAGCTCGCAATAAACACCTCTTTGTTGTTTACATAGATCTTGGTCTCTGGTGGTCTTTTGGGGGTCCCGAATTCGAGCATAACAATCTCACCACTAATTTCATGGATCACAGGTTAAACTAGAAAGTTCTTTAAAAAACAATTTTGTCAATTGATTTTGTTTGTATTTTCTTATATCTTCCCTTTGCATGTAATGAGAATAAGCAAAATATTTTAGGATAAAAGCAAATAGATTCATCATATGTCAACAGTTGTTGAACCATTTGTTATTGCAAAAGTGTTTGATTAGCACCTTAAGACAAACCATTTTAGCTGTGGGTACAGTAAATTAATGAGGAAATAGAAAGCAGAGCTAAACAATGATAAGAATCACAACTGATGGGAGAACATCAAAATGTTTCCAAATGAATTTGAAAAGTGATACAAGTAACAAAAGAGGTAGTGATTTAAAGATCCTGCTAAATTATCCTGATGAAGAACTTTTAAGCATATTTTGGTAAAAATATTTAAAAGAAAGGCTTCATATGTGAAAAGAAAGAGCTGAGAGGATTACTTATAGGTTTGCAAACACAAATTAGATCATCTGTATGTCATTGATTCTTAGTTGGTTTCCTGGGGCATTCATGCTATAAATTCTCACTAACCTGGAATCAGATTTGGCTCATTGAGTTTTGGCTACAAAAGATAAGGGAAAGTATTTTAGCAATGTCTGGCAGACTGAACCCAGAGCCATGATATTATGTTGTGAAGTCAATTATACCTCAGTAAAGCTGGAAAAAAAAATATGATGAAGAGTTGGGTACAACTTGCTGCAAGGAACATATGAGAATTGGTGGTTATGGTTTAGATATGAGGTGTTGCCCAAAGCTCATGTGTGAGAGAGAATGCAAGAATATTCAGCAGTGAAGTGATTCGATTATGAGAGTTATAACCTATTCAGTGGATTAACCCACTGATACCACTGATATGGATTAACTGAGTGGTAACTGTATGCAGGTAAGGGGTGACTGAGAGTGTACCATTGGGGTTTAAATTTTGTTTATATTTTGAGCAGAGTACTCTCTCTCTCTCTCTCTGCTTCTTGGCTGCCATGTTGTGAGCTATTTTCCTCTACAATGCTTCTGCCATGATGTTCTGCCTTATCTTGAGCCCAGAGCTATGGAGTTGGCCAGCTGTGGACTGAAAATATAAAATTGTGAGCCAAAATAAACCTTTCTTCCTCTATGTTGTTTTTGTTGGACCTTTTGGTCACAGCTATTTAAAGATGGTTGAAAGAGTGGCATATATCACCAAGTTGGTACCAAGGAAATATTTAAATTTACTGGAAGAGGTAAGAATTTGGCCTGGTGAATTTATTGGACAGAAGTCAAGGCAGTAAACACTTCTACTCAAATAGAAAAATAGTGCTCAAAGTCATCCAAGGGAATTCTGTAGTAACATGTGGCTACAATTGCATTTCTTTGAATGTACAGAAAAATCCCAGTATTCAAAGTATGCCATGAACATAATAATGATGTAAATCAGTGTTTCTCAACATGGCCACTATTGAGATATGTAAAAATAGTCTTAGATTCTTAGCAGGGTATTTATTATCCCTCAGGCTTGCCACTAAAAATAATGTTGCTCTTAGCTTTCTCTGTACCCTTTGGTGGCTTCTAACTCTTTCACAGGTTTTCTTTTCTCTAATACTCCAACTGGGGTTAGTGATTACAGAAGTGGGAAAAGAAATTTGGTAAAAGAGAAAGGTAATGTAATCCAGGATTAGGAGAAAGAGATTTTTTGAAAATCTTTCCCAGAAGTTGACTAAAATGTCCTTCATTTGTATTGGAAATTAATGGAGAAGAAAGAATTTTAAGAAATACTTTGTAAACTCTGTTCCCACTTATTGTGTTGGAGAAAAAAACACCTTGATATTAGCTATGATCATTGGATGTTGTTCCTCTAAGAATCTCTGTACTGTGTAGATTTTTGTCTGAGAGAGAAGAGGGACTCGGGGGGAGAGAGAGAATACTATCACATAAACTCCAGGAATTTTGGCACCAGAGTTAAATGGGTGCCTCTGAAGATTAGGCTTGAGGAGAGGGTGCAAAATTTTAACTGCCTATATATATGCATCTGTTGATTTGATGGATTTCAGTGGAAATTTACTTAAAATAAAAAAATATTGCATGCTTATTTATTCAAAATAAAATACAAGAAAGAAAATGTCTAGCACTTTTTTTTTCTTTACTGGTTATTAAGGTAAAATTTATATGCAATGACATTCAAAATGTTAAGTGCATAATTTCATGAATCTTAACGAATACATGTCATTGACTTAAATCTATCAAGACAGAGTTTCCATCATGGCAGAAAATTGCCTCCCTCAGGTGATATTTTGCTATCTCCTTTTCTGGTTGTGATTTAATTCCTTCTTAATGACAATTGTTTTGTTCTTCTGATTCATGATAATCTGTGTGTTTCTTTAGGCCACATCAACCTAAGCCCTGAACAGAAACCCCCAAACCGAATAAAGTGGTGTTTCTCTGATTTTTTTCAGTCATTATAAGTGAATTGCCAGTCAATCTCAAATTCATCAGAAATTTAGTAAGATGATAAATTATATAATCAAGGCCAAAATCATTATAATTCATATTTATACACAATACCTATTAAAAGACATAAGATTCAATTTATTTTAGAAAAAAATGAATTGAAATAGAAAATAGGGATTAACTTGATAAGAAATGTTCAAAACCTATGCCACAAAAACTGAGTCACCTCAAAATACACAAAATTACACTTGAACAAATCGAAAGTTGTACCATATTCTTAGCTAGCAAGACTGAATACCATAAAGATGACAACCTTCCCTAAGTTAATTATAGGTTTAAAGTTATCCAAATAAAAACATGATCATTTTTTTTTCTTGAGCTATTCCAGTTGGTTAAGATTTTAATTTGGAAGAACACCAAGCAAGAATAGCTAGGAAAACCCTTAAAAGAGAGAAACAATTGGGATGCCAGTCCGCATAGATATTATTCCAAGTAGATCAGAGATTTCAAGGTTAAAAGATGATGTCATAATTCTCAATTTGTAAGAGCCATTTCCTGGCAAAGATTTAAAGATATAGAAGAAATAAGAAAATAATAAATTTTCACAAAATAATTTTTAATAAAAGTCATACAAAAATTAAAATAGAAATATAAACTGGGAAAAGTATTGAAACTGTAGCACAAAAGGTTAATATCTCTAAGGTACAAAGAGATCTAAAAATACAGTAGAAAAATGCCAGTTATTACACTTACAGAAAAGTAGCCAGAAGTTAACTAGGGGAAATAACAATAAGATGTTAACTGCTCCTAATAAAACAAAAAGTTGTTTGATCTCACAGATAAGAGAAATACAAATTAAAATTACACATACATCCATTTTCCCCTACCATCATAGTGGCAGCAATTAAACAGATTGACAATACACTCTGTTGATGGGTGGGAATGCAGAAAGTTCTGAGCTATATAGAGGAAATTGTATACTCATTGTAAAAGTACTAAAGGATGTATACACAAAGCTTTTTATTGTAGAACTATTTTCAGTAGGAAAAGACTCCCCAAAGCCAAATATTTCTGAATAAGAAATAGTTGAATAAACTATCATACATTTACAGAATCAGGTACTGTGCTGCAGTGAAGAGAATTAATGAATATATCTTTAGAGTGCTTTTAAATGTGCTCCAGATTAGATTATTAAGTAAAAAAGTCAAGGAAAAAATTATGTATATTATGCTTACTTTTTATCTAAGGAAGTAATTTTTAACATTTGCATTAGAAAAATGAAAGGTTGACCTAAAACCAAATGGAAAAGGGTCGTTTATAGAGCAGAACTTTTTCAGCAGTTGCACAATTGATATTTGGATTGGATGCATTTTTGTTGTAGATCTGTCTTGTGCATTGTAGTATAGTGAGCAGCATCCCTGGCCTTTACCTTCAGTTGCTAGTAGCACATGTGATAACTGCCAGGTATTGCCAAATAATCCCAAGGGGGCACTGTTGTCCTCATTTGAAAACTATGTAGAGAGTGGTAGGGTTTCAGAGTTGAGGGGAAGAAATGGAAGCTGGACTTCTTGACATGTATTTTTCTTTTCTTTTCTTTCTTTCTTTTTTTTTTTTTTTTGTAGATTGATCTTGAAACCAAGTAAATGTTTTTACCTATTGCATAATACATTAATCCTCTCAATTTAAAAACAGTTAATAAAAATTGCAAACAAAATGAAACTAATTAAGTTGGGTGAGCCACATAGAGAATAGGTATTTCAGTTTAATAATGATTTGGTTATACAATCCTACTGAATATTGCCTAAGGAGAAAAGAATTGCAAAGAAATATTAATCTTTTAAAAGGAATTGGTGTTTTCAGTAATAACATTGATATTGTTGTTCAGAAACAAAAGCAAGTAAGTAATTATGTTAATGCTGTTAGGAACCAATATTTTTAACATAAGCAAGTAGATGTATAAAACAACAACAAAAAATTAAATGAAAACAACTCATTCTAAATTTGGGTTGGAAATATTAACAACTCAGAATATTCCTAGCTCTTTCTGCTGAAAAAGCCCTGAGATAATGACCAACCTATGGCCTCTATTTTTTTTTCCCATGAAAAGAAATTACAGCTTCTTTGCATAAATAAGTATTTCCAGGTCTGGGGCACAAAATGCACAAAAGAACTTAAGATCTTTTCATACTAGGAAAAAAAAAAAAAGGAGAAAGATACCAGGTGCTACTGCTATAGAAATCTCTATCCTTATCCCAGATGTCAATCCAATAATGAAGACAAGATTTTGAGAAAAAGGAAAAAGAAGTTTTATTACTTTGCTAGTAAAGGAGAAACACAGGGGAGTCCTGTCTCAGAGGCTATGATTCTATTAGGGGGAACAGAAGGCTTTCAAAAAGAGATGATTCAAAAGCTATATTCCAGCTGTGCCCTGTCAGGGGTCATAATTCACTTGTAGTCTTGAGAGATAGCCATTTCTTAGGTCTTTTGGCCAGTCCTGAAGCCTGGGTCCTTCATTCCCGTGGTGCATGTGCTCAAGGACAGATATCTGGCCCTAGAATGGAAAGAAGGTTAATTTTGCTTTTTCCGTGATTAAAGAGGGTGAGAGGGAAAAGAGAAAGGAACAACAACAACAAAGTCAGTTTTAAAATTAAGCTGCAGTGGCAGAGCAGCAAGGGCTATATTCAGAGCATGAAGAGGACTTCTCTTACACTACTATGGGTTCTGAACACAAATGCTAAATTAAAGAGCCTCCACCAGACAAAGAAAAATAACTGAGTGGCTGTGGCTCAGCGGTAGAGCGCTGGCCTGGCACATGAGAGGCATTGGGTTTGATCCTCAGCACCACATAAAAATAAATAAATAAAATTAAGACATTATGTTTAACTGCAATTAAAAAATATATATATTAAAAAACATTAAAAAAAGAAAAATAACTGAACTGGACCAAGTATGTTAAACATTATGAGATCATAATGATACTTAAATTTAAAAAATCTCATTGATTATCTTTGGAGAATGTTACAGAACCAACTCAATAGTCTGAATCTTGGTAAATAAAGAAAAAGTATTAAGTACTTGAGAAGACCCTTACGGAAGTTATGTAGATGATAAGGAGATACTTTTCTTTATTTGAATATTCTAGCTAATAAATAAGGAATTATAGAATTAATAATTATCAATTTAAATCCCTAATATAAGAATAAATCTAGCTGCTAAAAACATTTCAATGGAAGGATTATACCAACAACATCTAAATTCCCTGAGAAAGACATAATCAGACATTATATATTTCCAAATAGAAATACA